>NW_011495064.1:5205861-5230313 GCF_000754665.1 Bison bison bison
ACACTGCAGATGGTGACTGCAGCCATGAAATTAAAAGACGCTTACTCCTTGGAAGGAAAGTTATGACCAACCTAGATAGCATATTCAAAAGCAGAGACATTACTTTGCCAACAAAGATTCGTCTAGTCAAGGCTATGGTTTTTCCTGTGGTCATGTATGGATGTGAGAGTTGGACTATAAAGTAAGCTGAGCACCAAAGAATTGATGCTTTTGAACTGTGGTGTTGGAGAAGACTCTTGAGAGTCCCTTGGACTGCAAGGAGATCCAACCAGTCCATTCTGAAGGAGATCAGCCCTGGGATTTCTTTGGAAGGAATGATGTTGAAGCTGAAACTCCAGTACTTTGGCCACCTCATGGGAAGAGTTGACTCATTGGAAAAGACTCTGATGCTGGGAGGGATTGGGGGCAAGAGGAGAAGGGGACGACAGAGGACGAGATAGCTGGATGGCATCACTGACTCGATGGACATGAGTCTGGGTGAACTCCGGGAGTTGGTGATGGACAGGGAGGCCTGGCATGCTGCGATTCATGGGGTCGCAAAGAGTCGGACATGACTGAGCGACTGAACTGAACTGAACTGAACTGAACCGAACCCATCCTACCCAGCCCTCCTTTGAGGGTACTCATTTCCGATTGAAAAAGCTGCCCTAAACTGATTTTATAGTTGGACACATTGGAATCCATAATAATGTGTGAACTTAGATATGTATATTTGGAAGGCTACAAGATGGTGCTTGTACTTGCTTTTGCTTTTGTGTTCTTAGTACTTCAGTTATGAGGCATTTAGAAAGTGGAGAATTAGGCTCCATTTTGTGAGAGGTAGCAAGATGCATTCTGTTTGCTTGCATTGTGTGACGCAGTATGGTTTCATAGCCCTTTGAAGGGCATCAAGACTCAGTTCATAAGGAAACTTTAAGGTTGGAGGGGCTTTTCGTTTTCCTCTAAGACATGATTAGGTACTTCTGAATTTATTAATGAACTGTATCTAAGATAGAACTCCATTGAGGAAGTGGAGAGTGTTGGGTTCTGTGGTTGTGCAAGTGGCGAGAGCTAGTGAGGAGCAATGACTGCTGGACTCTTTCTTGTTTTATCTTTGTGTTTCCTGTTTGTATATCTAACTGTTGTCAAGGAGTGCTTGACAGGTGTTGAGGTAAGAAGAGATGGATGTTGGAGGAAAAGAAATGCTGAAAGTTGTCTTATGGAGAAGGCAGGACTAGATTTCACTGTTTTCCTTATTGGTCCTGGCACCGGTGAGATAGTTCGGAGTGAAGAAGGGAGTCCTTATGGTTTCTGTCTTGTTTGCTCTTCTTCGTAAGCTGGTTTAAGGGGAGGAGCAGAAGCCAAAGTGAAGTGAGAAGGGTTAGTGACCACTATGCCTGCCCTCAGTACTTAGAGATTATGAACTTTTTTTTTTTTCTTTCCACCTGGGGTTGGGGAGGGTCAAGTTGTGGGTGGGGAGAGGAGGCCTGTTGTGGTTTGGATTTTACCTTCTTCCATCGCTCTGCTTTCTACTTATAGGCCCTGGTATCGTATTAGGAACAGAAAGAAACACGTGAGTGCTTCAGTTATTATCGTACCCTAACAAGTCATTCCCATACTTAGTGGTTTAAAACACTGAAAATAATCATCTCTCTTGGTTCTGAGGGTTGACTGGGCTCAAATGGGCCTTGCTTGGAGGTCTCCATGTGGTTGCAGGTAAACGATGACTGAGATGGAATCACTGGACAGTCCCCTCACTGGCCATCACTTCCTTCTGGAGGTTGATGGTAACTGTTGGTTGGGATGTCAGCCTGAACACCCATCCTTGACCTCTCTCTGTGGTCTGGACATCCTCACTAGCTTGGCAGCAGATACCTCAAGAGCCAGGAAGTAGAAGGCCTGGACTCAGAAATTGTAGCGTCATTTCTGCCATATTCAGTTGAGCAAACATACAGTCTTGTAATAAAAGGGAGGGGCATAGACCCCCAGTTCTTAGAATGGCGGAGAAATCATGGGCCAGGTTGTAAGACCTCCACAGAGGGTAAAATAAAGAGGCGCTGGAGAAAAGGTATTGTAGTAGGAGAGAATCCTTGGGAGCTGGGAGCTTTTGAATTGTGGACTGATTTGGGAGGGTATTGGATTTTCTGTGTTCTTGTCTAATGCAGACAACTTTTTAGTGGAACATGCCTGTCATTAATAAATGGAATTTGCCAAGTTCAAAGTTGAGAGATTTGTAAATAAGTTAATTTTACTTCTTCACAGGGAACTTTTTTGGGTGGGGTTATATTATGTGTAATTAAAAGGCTTTGGCGTATTGATCTCGAAGTGAAGTGTCTCATTTTAAATTTTTATATGTATTTTTTGATTATTCCAAAAAGCCAAGCACCGAAGTTGATCACATGCTTTTACGTACACTTAATAAATAACCGTATTTTTAAAAGACTTCTTCACAGTAATATCATTTCAGTTACATATTACATTGTGTTAGTAGAGATTAAGGTATTATAAAAATATTATATGTTGATTCTTATTTTCATAACTTGTAAAAATGAATAAAATGACATATTAGATATATATAATTTTAACTTCACTGTTTTCGGTAAATTGATAAATCCATTCTGTAACCTCTCAACTGTTTTTATAGTATCCCTAGAGATTTAAATTCTCTTTGAGGTATAATCGACACCAAATACACAAATTTCAAGTGTGGCGTCAATAAGCTTTGGCAAATTATACAGTTGTGCTTCTTTCACCAGGGCTTCCCTGGCGGCTCAGACAGTAAAGAATCTGCCTGCCATGTGGGAGACCTGGGTTCAATCCCAGGGTTGGGAAGATTCCCTGGCTGATATTTTATATTTCCATTAGCCCTAGAAGTTCATGACCCTTTGTAGGCAATCCTTTCAGGCCAAAAATAACTGTAGCTTTTTTTTTGGGGGGGGGGGGTAGGTTATTGTAATTTTCCCTTTTCTAGAAATTCATGTAAGTAGAATCATAGAGGATGTAGCCTTTATTGACTGGCTGGGTTTCTTTTAAAGTAATACTTTTGAGATTCCTCTATGTTGGTGTGTATAATATGAATTCTTTATTTTTATTATTGAGTAGTAGTCTATTATGTGGGTGCCATGCCATGCCTAGTTGCTCAGTCATGTCTGACTCTGGACCCCATGAACTCTAGCCCAGCAGGCTCCTTTGTCCATGGGGATTCTCCAGGGAAGTGGGTTTGCTATGCCCTCCTCCAGGGGATCTTCCCAACCCAGGGACTGAACCCAGGTCTCTCGAAGAGTAGGCAGATTCTTTACCATCTGAGCCACCAGGGAAGGGCAGCTGGATATTTAGTTTTTATTGCAGCTTCTTGTGATTATGACTAAAGCTTCTGTGGACATTTGAGTACAGGTCCTTGTATGGACATATGTTTTCGTTTCTCTTAGATAAATACCTAGGAGTGGGATTGCTGGGTCTTATGGTAAGTGTGTATGTTTCACTTGAAACTGCCAAATTCTTTTCCAAAGTGACTGTGCCATTTTTGCATTCCCTCTAGGGGTGTGTTCCAGTTGCTCCACATCTTCTCTCAACACAGTATTATCAGTCCTTTTAGTCGTTCTGGTGGTTGTGGAGTGGCACATCATTGTGGTTTGACTTACATTTAGTTAATGGTACTGAGCATCTTGTCATGTGTTTGTCATTGTCATATCTCATTTGGTTACGTGTTGAAATCATTTGCCTATTTAAAAATTGTGTTCTTTAATGTTGAGCTGTAGAAATTTAATATGTTATAGACAAATCTTTCATTAGATATATTATTGCAAAATCTTTTTCTCAGTATAAGGTTTGCCTTCTTATTTAAACTGTTTAGTTTTGCTAATTAAACTTTTAAGATTATTGCCAATTCACATGTGGTTGTAAGAATTAATAGACTCCTGTATCTTTTAATCAGTTTCCTCTAATAACATCTTGCAAAACTGTACAGTATCACAACCCGAATATTGACACTGGTACAGTTCACTGATCGTATTCAGATTTTCCCAGTTTCACTTGTACTAGCACACGTGTGTATGCTTGTGTTTAGTGTTACACAGTATTATCACATTGGAAGATTTGTAAATTCACTGCCGTAGTCAAAATACAGAACATCACTGCAGGGATCCTTCATGTTTTTCATTTGTAATCATAATCATCTCCTTCCTGTGCACCTCCCCCTACTAACCCCTAGTAATGATGAATCTGTTCTATACTTGAATAAAATCTTTTATTTTCAAAAATTCATATAAGTGGAGTCATATATGTATATAACCTTTGGGAATTAGCTTCTTTCCATTCAGTCTGATTTTCTTGAGAGCCATCCAAGTTGTTGCACGTATCAGTGAGTGAAGTGAAAGTTGCTCAGTCATGTCCAGCTCCTTGTGACCCCATGGACTATACAGACCATGGAATTCTCAGGCTAGAATACTGGAGTGAGTAGCCGTTCCCTTCTCCAGGGAGCAAACCGAGGTCTCCCGCGTTGCAGGCTGATTCTTTACCAGCTAAGCCGCAAAGGAAGCCCACATGTATCAGTAGTTCATTCCATTTTGTTGCTGAATAGTATTTCATGGAATGGGGATGAACCACGGTTTATTTAACCATTCACCCATTGAAGGATGTATGGGTTATTTCCAGTTTTTGTTTATGCAACAAACATTTGTCTACAAGTTTCTGCATGAGATATGTTTTTTGTTACTCTGGGATAAATGAGCATGAGTGCAGTTGCTGGATCATATGGTAAGTACTTTTTAGTTCTACAGGAAAATGATAGACTGTTTTCCAGAGTGGCTGTACCAGTTTGCCTTTCCACCAGCAGTGTGTGAGTGATCCAGGTCCTCTGTGTCCTCAACCACCACGGGTGTTATCACTGTTGTTTGGAGAGAGGACATTATGCTGGTGTGTAGTGATAGCACAACGTGGTTTTAGTTTGAATTTCCCAAACAGCTCATGGTGTGAAACATCCTTTATTTGTTATCTGTAAATGCTCTAGTGAAATATCTTTTCATGCCCTTTGTCCATTTTCTAATTGGATTGTTTGGATTTTTACTGATGTGTTTGGAAATTTCTTTATATAGTTTAGATACTAATTCCCCTCTCTCCCCGCTGGCCCAGATATGTACTTTGCTAATACTTTCTTCTACTTGGTAGCTTGTTTTTTTACATTCCCTTCACATGGTCTCTTGTACAGTAGATATTTTAAATTTTGATGAAGTCCAATTTTTTTTTCTGAATTGTACTTTTAACTTCAAATCATAACTCCTTGCTTACTGCAAAGAACTAATAAGTGAATTCTGTAAGTGGGTAGTTGCAGTACCAGATCAGCATAAACAATTCAGTCACATTTTTGTGTATTAGGAATGAGTATATGGAAACATACACTGTGTGGATAAACATATAAACGCATAAACATATACTGTGTGGATCATAACAAACTGTGGAAAATTCTTAAAGATGGAAATACCAGACCACTTTACCTGCCTCCTGAGAAATCTGTATGCAGGTCAAGAAGCAACACTTAGAACTGAACATGGAACAACAGAGTGGTTCCATTTTGGGAAAGGAGTACATCAGTGCACTGTATATTGTCACCCTGCTTATTTAACTTATATGCAGAGTACATCATGAGAAATGCTGGACTGGATGAAGCACAAGCTGGAATCAAGATTGCTGGGAGAAATATCAATAACCTCAGATATGCAGATGACACCACCCTTATGGCAGAAAGTGAAGAACTAAAGAGCCTCTTGTTGAAAGTGAAAGAGGAGAGTGAAAAAGTTGGCTTAAAACTCAACACTTAAAAAACTAAGATCTGGTCCCATCACTTCATGGCAAATAGATGGGGAAGCAGTGGAAACAGTGAGAGACTATTTTTTTGGGCTCTAAAATCATTGCAGATGGTGACTGCAGCCATGAAATTAAAAGACACTTACTCTTTGGAAGAAAAGCTATGACCAACCTAGACAGCATATTAAAAAGCAGAGACATTACTTTGCCAACAATGGTCCATCTAGTCAAAGTTATGGTTTTTCCAGTAGTCATGTATGGATGTGAGAGTTGGACTATAAAGAAAGCTGAGTGCTGAAGAATTGATGCTTTTGAACTGTGGTGTTGGAGAAGACTCTTGAGAGTCCCTTGGACTGCAAGGACATCAAACCAGTCAATCCTAAAGGAAATCGGTCCTGAATATTCATTGGAAGGACTGATGCTGAAGCTGAAACTCCAGCACTTTGGCCACCTGATGCAAAGAACTGACTCGTTGGAAAAGACCCTGATGCTGGGAAAGATTGAAGGCAGGAGGAGAAGGGGATGACAGAGGATGAGATGGTTGGATGGTATCACTGATTCGATGGACATGAGTTTGAGCACGCTTTGGGAGTTGGTGATGGAAAAAGTAATCCTGGAGTGCTGCAGTCCATGGTGTTGTAAAAAGTCAGACACGACAGAGTGACTGAACTGAACTGAACTGAACTGATGTGGAAACAAATTAAAAATACCAGTTCAGATTACTTTAAAAATTAAATACATACACTGATGGAAAAAATCAAAGAAGATTTAAATACATTGAGACATACTGTGTTCACAGGTTGGAAACTCAACATAGTAAAAATGTCAGTTTTCTTTAAATTCATGTACAGTTAATGCAGTTGAAGAATTTTTTGGTGAACTTGCCCAAGAATATTCTAAAATTTATTTGACAAGTCAAAGGAATTAAGAATAGAGAAAGCAATTCTGATCATGAAAGGAATCATTCCATTTCATTTCAAGATTTATGGCCACATTAATCATGACAGTTTAGTAGTGTCAGAGAAGGACACATCAGTAAATAGAGCAGAATGGAAGACTTAGAAATAGCCCCATACGAGCACAGCCGAGTGGTTTCTGACAGAGGTGCAAAGGCAATTCCGTGTTGAATGGATAGTTGAAATGTTGCTGGAGCTGTTGGCTACCCAAAGGCAAAAAATCAGTTGACATTGAAATACCCAATGTTTGAAACACAACACAGTTAAAAATCTTCAGGACCTAGGAGCTGGTGAAAAGTTCTTTTTCATGACATCAAAAGCATAAAGAACAAACTTGATAAATGGTACCTCATGAAAATTCAAAATTTTTGCTCTGGTTAAAAACCCTGTTAAGTGAACGGAAAGACAAGCTACAAATTGGAAGGGAGTATATATAAACAAACCATATGTAAAAGAGTTCTGAAAACTCAACATTAAAAGAAAATGATTCCAACTAGAAAATGGGTAAAAGAAATGAAGAGACATTTCACTGAATATGTGTGAATGGCAAATACATGAAAAAATGTTTAACTTCTCTAGCCTTCAAGGAATTGAAAAGGAAGACTTTATCACCATACATCTATTAGAACAACTTGAAGGAACAGTAGACATAATACTAAATAATAAGCTGGAGTGTGGGAGAAAATGCATATCTCTATGGAGATACTGCAGATATTGGTGTATATATGGAGATACATCAGTATTGTTGGTGTGAATATTAAGTGGGAAACCACTTCAGAAAGTGGTTCAGCTGTTTCTTGAATTGCACATGCAATATTCTTAATAGCTTCATTTTTTAAAGGCCATTCAGTTATAACATTTTTTCTGTCTTGACAGAGGAGTGTGGCCTCTGAAAACACTGCCTTGATTGAGTACCATGGAAAATTGCCTTTTATTTCTGTAAGTTTGCAGTAAGTTTGGAATAAAGGATTAGGAGCTATAAGGGGAAATATTAGTAGGAATACTGTAACTTTGATAAAGGAAAAAGTCTGCAGAAAGATATACCTTTGGAAAAATACAGATTCCTTAAAGATTTTAAAGCATTCATTATTAGCATGACTGGATTTTAGATTTGACTCTTAGTTCGTTAAAATCTTAAAGCTGTAGTGTGTATGGATAGGTAGAAAGGTAGGACTGAAATGTAGAGAGTAGATAGAGTATGATTTAAAGTTTCAAGTTAAATCACTGACACTATATGTCACTTTCATGTCCTGTTGTAATAGGGTTGACAGTTTAGGACATTCTTTTGAATCCAGGGCAGGAAGTTCTGTACACATTGAAAGAATGCTTTAAAAATCACGGTAATTAAGACTGTTAAGCATTGCTATATCATTGATATATTTTGTAGTTGTATATGGATTTCTCAAATAATTTTCAGAAACTTGATTACTGAATTTCCCATTTTCTGGGAAGTCACTACAGTTTTGGTGTCCGATTTGGGCTTGAGTTCCTGGTGTGTGAGTTTCTAGCAGGATGCCTTTTATGAACTATTTATCATCTTGAAGCTTACTTTAATAGAGTTGTTAAGGAGGATTAATGGCATAATAAATAGTGTGTCTGGTGATTGGTCAGCACAATGCCTGAGACACAGAAAGCATTAAGAAACTGTTAACTTCTTTTACTACCCAGAAGCAGCTTTTCAAACTCAGTGGCATACAGATGTAGTTCCGTGTTTTGTTAGTCTAGAGCTATTTGTTAATGAATATTGTGGCAGTATAGCCAACTGTTTTGATTAGATGAGTATAGTTAGGTGAGGGCTGACAAAGTTTTGGAGGTGAGGTGCCAAGTTTCAGTATTAACCACCTTCACCTTCCCTTCTCACCCTGTTAGACTTCTGTTTTGTGAAATGTTGGCAGGGCTGCCTTTGGAGATAGTGCTGGTTGATCTCAAGCTGGGCCAGATGGCTGATGCTGGGCCAGGCTGAGGTTCCTGTTACCTGATGAGACCTGAGGTTTGGCCTTGATTCTTCCCGTCCCCATTCTGTGTACATTCAGTTAGTCACTGGTGGTGCTGATTGATCCCTTAGTATTTACCTGACTCATAGGTCTTCATCTTGCCTGCCAGTGCTGCAAGTCAGGAGTTTGTCATCCCAATTAACTGTAAAAGCTTCCTACCTTTTCTTGCTTCTTAACTAGTTGGGATTCTGCCCTGTCATTTATACCAGAGGCAGCTTTCTAAAATGCAAATTTGATTATGTCAGCAGGGTTAAGATCTTCCAACTTCAGAATCAGAGCTTCCTGGGTTCAAGTCCCGTCTCTGCCTTGTCTGATTCTGGACAAGTTCTCTGTGCTTCAATTTCTTCATTTATTAAAAAAAGAAAAACAGTTCAAATCTGACTTGCAGTCACCTGGGAAGATAGCTAAACATACATTGCCTAGCTCCCACCCCAGATTCTGGTTCCCTAGATCTTGAGTGGGATTAAGAAATCAGTAGCCTGTAAAAAAGCTTCTCAATTGGTTCAGATACCCTTTTTTGAGTCCTCCTGAGGCCCTGTGCGTGTTATTACCTTTAGGTTTTTGCGCTCATTGTGTCTGATACATGGGCCTCCTTTGCCTGGTTAGCTTCTTTTTTCCTTCAGTAACTCGGGTCAGAGTTTCCCTCAGCTGTGAAGTATCTGACTTTCTCTTTCTTGATTTGGTGCTTTGGAAAGTTACCACCAGTACAGCGGTTCTGTGTTCTGTAATCTCCCTCAAATACACTGTCTAAAATATAGGACAAAAGGGAACACATTCAATTCTGATGTGTCACTTAGAGGCATTAAATTCCGTTATTTTGTGGCGTTTAGCATTTTGCAGTTCCTGATTTACTCATTTTCTCTCTCGCTGTCTCTCCTTGAAGCTTCTTGAGTATAAATTCTGTGTCCTCAGTGTCTTGCCACCTAATCTTAAAATTTGTTGTTGTTGTTTAGTTGCTAATTGTGCTTGACTCTTTGTGATCTCACGGACTGTAGCTCACCAGGTTCCTTCTTTCCGTGGGATTTCCTAGGCAAGAATACTGGAGTGAGTTGTCATTTCCTTCTCCAGATCTTAAAATTACGTATTTCATATTAGGAATTGTTTTTGTTGAAGTGAAGCATCTTTGCAAAAAGGCACCCACCAGTGGAGGCCATGTTGCATGAGGTCCTTGTTTTCTTATTGCATCATTATTTGAATTCATACACCTTTTCTACCTGTGTGTCTCAGACTGACCTCCTTTGTTTTCTGTAGGTTTTAATGGAATTTAGTTTGTTTTGCTCTAAATAAAATTATATTGGCAGATGAGGATATTGGGGGATGGAACCAGAAATGAAACCAGGAATGTAAAAGGTGGTGAGCAGGTTTGGTTCTGGATTTGGGGGCTGTTCTGTGTGTTTTATTTACTCAGTCCTTCCTAATTTATTAGATTTGGATGTGTGGTCATGAGTTGCTGAAAGCACTCAAACTTTTTTGCATCTTTGTTTCCCCTCGATGAAAGTTCCTTTCAACTCTAAAATTTCTGCTTTTCCAAGTAAAGCTGCAAAGATTTCCAAAGATTTAGGTTTTACTGACAATCAAGTAATAATATTTTTCTCTTTTAAGTTCTTTTCATTTATAAGTAACTCCATTCAGATATTCACACACACAAAAGAAACTTTGGTATCAACAAAAGTGAATTTCCTTTTCTTCTTTAGGGTTACTTGAACACAAGCATGAATTTCCTTTTCTTGATTACCTAGATTTTCTCCCTGGAGCTCTTCATTACGACTCTTTCTGGGTTTGAGCGTAACTCACACTTTATTGAAGTAGATGCAGAGAGTCTGAGTAAATAAAACCCAAGTGTTGTCATGAAAGACCTTGTCAAGTGATTTTTTTTCAGTGGGCTGCCAATGCATGAAAAATGCTAAAATGAAGAGAAAATTTTATGTAAGTGAATGTGGTAGATTTATTATTTTTCTCTTGAGTAACACTTGGGTCTCCTTTGTTTTCATTAAGTGCCAAGGATGACATTGATCTTGATGCCTTGGCTGCAGAAATAGAAGGAGCTGGTGCTGCCAAGGAGCAAGAACCTCAAAAGGCAAAGGGGAAAAAGAAAAAGGAGAAAAAAAGACAAGACTTTGAGTAAGTAGATTTTAAATATATTTGATTTTTCTTAGCTTTGGTGCTAGATTTACTTATTAAACTGATTCAGTATCTCAAACTGTATTTTAACCCGTTTCCAGTGAAGATGATATCCTGAAAGAACTGGAAGAATTGTCTTGGGAAGCTCAAGGCATCAAAGCTGACAGAGAGCCTGCTGCGGTCAAGGTGAGATACAGATCACTGCTACTTGTTCATGCTTCTTCCTAGCTCCATTTTTAGGCACTGCCTTTGGAAATTTTTGAGCAATGTATTATGTTGGTTAGAAGTTTCTAGCTGATACCAAAGGGGGAAAACAGTTTCTAGGAAAGCAATAATAAATTTTGAAGTCTTTCACAGATATAAAGATACTTTATTTGGGAATCTAAAGCTGTTTCACTTTATATTGCCAGTTTATAAAATTGGTACATTTGGAAATACAACATTTCACAACTCTACCTCCATTTTCTATATTATTTCCTTTCCATCCTTTGAAATTGGATGAGCCTCAGAGTAATGAGAGAGGGGTAGATATTTTTTCTTTCAATTTTCCCCGAAGGTTTTTTATGCCATATGAGGAAGATAGTGAGCTGGACTGTGATTAATGTCTGCTTCAGAGCACTGGGTTCCAAAACTTCCAGTGACTGTGAGATGTGCTTGAGTCCCAGGCCAGCTGCTGGGACTTGCTTGAGTTTTATATTCTTATAAAAGAGCCGTAGTTTAAAATTCTTTTGATAGTTTTTTCCATGTGTACTTAATGAAGTACATGACTTTGAACAGCTTCAGTTAAAAATAAAATATAATGCTGTTAATATTTCTAACAGTGGACATGTTTTAGCCAACAGAAAATAATGAAGATGAACCCATCTCAAAACAAGATAAGAAAAAGAAAGGACAGAAAGGCAAAAAACAGAGTTTTGAAGATAATGATAGTGAAGAATTGGAAGAAAAAGATTCAAAGTCAAAAAAGACTGCAAAACCCAAAGTGGAAATGTACTCTGGGAGTGATGATGATGATGATTTTAATAAACTATCCAAAAAAGCAAAGGGGAAAGCTCAGAAATCAAATAAGAAGCGTGATGCATCAGAAGAGGATGAGGATAACAGTAAAAGAATTAAAGAGCGTATGAGAGCACATTCTTCTGGTGAAAGTGGTGATGAATCAGATGAATTTTTGCAATCCAGGAAAGGACAGAAAAAAAATCAGAAAAACAAGCCAGGTCCTACTGTCGAGAGTGGAAATGAAGATGATGACTCGTCCTTCAAAATTAAGACAGTGGCTCAAAAGAAGGCAGAGAAGAAAGAGCGTGAGAGAAAAAAACGGGATGAAGAAAAGGCAAAACTTCGGAAGCTGAAAGAAAAAGAAGAGCTGGAGTCTGGTAAAAGGGATCTGGGTAAACCAAAAGAATCTCAGCGGAAACCTGAGGAGGAAGCTCTGAAATCCAAAGTGACACTTGACTCTGGGGCAGCTCCTGCCTCTGAAGAGAAAGGAGAGGGTCCCATAGGCGCAGAAGGTTGGTAATAATATTGACAGAAGGGCCAGAGGCTTGGATTCATAATTAGTTCCTTTGTTTATTTGCTGTGCTGGGTTTTCGTTGCTATGCACAGACTTTCTGTAGTTGCGACGAACAGGGGATACTCCCTTTCTTGTGGTGTGTGGGCTTCTCATTGTGGTGGCTTCTCTTGTTGCAGAGCACAGGAGGTCCTAGGAGCTTGGGCTCAGTGATTGTGGAGCATGGGTTTAGTTGCCTCGTAGCATGTGGGATCTTCCTGGGCCAGGGATTGAACCCTGTCTCCTGCTTTGGCAGGAAGATTCTTAAACACTGGACCACTGGGGAAGTCTTCAGTTAATCTGAATTTTGATTGTTATGCTCCAAAGTCATTTGTTATTTGTCCTTGGTTATAAAGGTACTGAGTTGTAAGATGCATAAAAAAAATTAGTCTAAGTACTCGTTTTAAATTGATTTTTGTTGCTAAACATGTATGTAGTATAAAGTATCTTTCAAATGAGTTGTACACAAACTAGGATTTTTGTGGAATTTCACTTTGGAAAACAATTTTTTGCTGCTGATGAATACTGGAAGTTGCTTAATGAAAAATTTATTGTTCCTTTTGATAACTCAGTGTGAGATGATACCTGAATTCTCTCCTGTTATCAAAAACCTAATTCAGGTTTTTAAATGAAAATGAAATGGAAAAACAATATACTAAAATTAGTTAATGTCTTTAAAGCAATAGTGAGCCATGTTTTTGTACCAGAACCCGTTAACAAAAAAAAGCTATCTAGTTAAACTTCCTCCTCTTATTCAGAATGAAAACAAAGATCAAGTGATTTACATAATTTTTCCTTTAGACTGGAAAACTTTTAATGGGAAAATTGGCATAGCTTTTAAACCTCTCAAATTCTTACTGTCTGGACATCTTTGAGGAGAACCATCATGAATGTAGCTTCAGAATCTTTCATTCTTCAGTATAATGCTAAAGAGTTCTTGGGACATATTTGTATTTTTGTGTTTTATCCTAGTATCTGTCCCCTTAAGGTAGGCTTCTTATCATCTCCATCTTACAGAAGCATTAGGTACAGTGTATCTTCTCCCTTCTGACAGCATCTTCCTGTCTTCTCGAATCCCTTAGGATAACTCAGAGTAACACCAGCATCATAGGCGTCTAAGGAAGCCAGCTGGGTGGTTCTGAGCTGCACCAGCTCCTCCCAAGTGCTCAGGAGGCCTTGATGCCTAACGACCTTAGTCTGCTGCTGGCCCATTGTAGTCCCTGGATTCTAGGGTTTGCTCACCCCTGTTGTAGGAAGTGACTTAAAAATACTTTTTGCCTCTTTTTTTGGTAGATGACAATGAAGGAGACAAAAAGAAAAAAGATAAGAAGAAAAAGAAAGGAGAAAAGGAAGAAAAGGAGAAAGAAAAGAAGAAAGGACCTAGCAAAGCCACAGTTAAGGCTATGCAAGAAGCTCTGGCTAAGCTTAAAGAAGAGGAGGAAAGACAGAAGAGAGAGGAGGAAGAACGGATAAAACGGCTTGAAGAGTTAGAAGCCAAGCGTAAAGAAGAGGTATGTTTTTGTGAAGTTGCTGACATTGACACATTCTACTTAAATCCTCTTCTCATAACACATCTCTAGCTTTCTAATTGTAAAACTTTCTTAGTTACATGGTAGTTCAGTTACATTATTGTTCAGATATAGATAATAAGATAAGTACAGAAAATCCTGCCTTATTTCCTCGGGTACAGACAGGAGTTGCTTTTACATTGTTACCCTCACGTGATACTAATTATACTCATTATGTACATTTAAAATACTTTCATTGGGAAGTTCCTAACATAATACTCTGCATGTATCTCAAGAGCTTTGTTAGAAATTTGGGGTGTTTGCTTTTAAATTTTGTAATTTGTTAAGCTAATACAGTTTTGTCTGCTATGTCTTCTTTTATAGGAAAGATTGGAACAAGAAAAAAGAGAAAGGAAAAAGCAAAAAGAAAAGGAAAGGAAAGAACGCTTGAAAAAAGAAGGGAAACTTTTAACTAAATCCCAGAGAGAAGCCAGAGCCAGAGCCGAAGCTACCCTTAAACTTCTACAAGCTCAGGGTAGGTGGTGTTCTTAATTAACTGAACAGTCCAGAGAGTTCTCTCAAGCAGTTATCTCTGTAGCGGTCAAAAGGAGAATTGAATTGAGATAGAAGGAGAATTTCTGTGAAAAGGCTATGAAAAAGTCCAGTGGTGTAAGTAGGTGAGATAATTTCATTATTTCAGGAGATGAACTGTGTACTGTGATAAATTTGCATGTTAAATAATAGTTTGTAAATGAAAATACAGAATAGTGAATCGAGGTCCCATGTATGCGTCACTGAGTTTTAACACTTAGCATTCTTATTTTGTTCCCCTCTCACTCCCCCACCACCACTCTAGAGTATTTTAAAGTGAATTACAGAAGTCAGTATTATTCTCCTCACAGGTTACTTTAGTATGTGTCTCTAACAGGAGATTTTCCTTTTTAACACAGTATAGTATGTATTATTATATTTAACAAAATTCCTTGATTTCTTGATTTTGTCCATGACTGTGTTTTTTTCACTTGTCTCCAAAACATCATTTATAGATTTGTTCAGATCAGGATCCAGATTAGATTCAAGTATTGCATCTGGTTGATAATGTGATTTGGTTGATTGGATTGATACTGCTGTTTTTGGCATGGATTTATTTGTTCAAGATACTGGATTTTTTTCCTAGAATTTTCCCTGTTCTGAATTTATCTAATTGCATTCTACTGGTGTTGGCTAATTTATTTCTCTGTACCTTATAATTTTTAGATCTAGCAGGCTGGCTGCTACTTAGCAGTGCTGTGTAGTGCCCAGTGCCTCATGTGAGGAGGCATGTGATCTGGTTGTCTTGCTTCTAATGATGTCAGCGTTGATCATTGAGTTTAACCTTTGGTAGCCTTGTCCATTACAGAAGTACTTCATTGACTTTTTATCTAATAATTTAAATTCCAATTGGTGATCATTGCCTATATCCTGTATTTCATTAGGAATTGCAGAATTGTGATAGGAAAACCAGGAAATATGCTTAATTCTTTCCCTTTCTTCACTGATTTACAAAATAATAATTTGCTTTCCCCACAACCTCCAAAGCTAACCAGTGAGTTTAATTTTGTTTTGGATGTAGAACACTTCATCTTAATGGAATTTTATATAATTGATATGTTTTCATCTCCTGAAGTTATTTACATTTTGGATATTCTAATTAGATGCTATTTTTGGCTAGGAGGAGGTCAGTCAGGTTGGTCCCTATGACTTTTTCATTTGACTACAGTGTTCTTGGGCTCTTCCTTGCTTTCTGACACTATGAGATAGCTCAGGTTCACCTTGTACATTTTCTTCTCTAGACCTTGAAATCAACCGTTTACCCAAGGAAGTTGGTTCCTTTTAGTTTAGATTCCATAATACGAACATTTCATTAATTGTGTCTTTGACAGGTAAGATGATTTAAATATAGTGTCTTTGCTCCATTGAGAAGAATGTTTTGGGATTTCTCTTTATGTCTTGTCCCTGCATTCCACAGGTTTTATATTATAGTAATTTTGGTACTTACACTATAATTAAAATAATAGCTACCATTTATTAATGTATTTAGTATATAACTGATGCTATTTTTGACATTATTTCTTCATAAAAGTCTTCATTTCCATCATATAGATGAAAAAATGGAGACTCAGGAAACTTGAACAGCTTGCCTGAGGTCCTGGAGCTGAGATTTAACTTATCTGTGGGACTTCCTCTATGTTATGTTCAGGTGGAAGCAGTAAATTTAGAGGAACACAGGACTGAGATTTCAGAAAGTTTTATTTTTAACTGGGAATATAGCTTTTAAAAAAAATGAAACTAAAGAACAGATTCGAGTACAACTAGCAAATCCAAATATTGGATTTAACTGATAGCTCTCTGACAGACTAAAAGCTCTCATGGAGAAGTTGGGATGGGGCCATACAGAAAGTGGCATGCCAGTCTCAGAAATGCTCTTTTATGAAGTAGTTTGACTTGCGTTTATAAGATGAAAATTAAAATTATGAACTTGGCATCAGTCTTTAGGTTAGGATAGGCTTGGAAGAGGTGGGGTCTCGTGTGGCATCTCTAGCCTCAGTCTCCTTTATTCTTCATAATGTTGCCCAGTGTTTGCCCTCTTATAGGCTCTGTATTGTCTGTTAATTAAAAAAAAAATCCAAACTTCTTAGCCGGGCATTAAAGGTCCTCCACAAGTCTGCTCGTTGAGTCACTTCAAGGAAGAAATGTTACATGTTATGTCTGACCATATCTTTGGAAGCCACCTTGTTAGATAAATATTATTTACTATGTTCATTACCTAGGACTATATATATAATTTATTCATTGAGCTAAAAAATGTGTTCTTAGTGTATCTGCAGACATTTTCAGATAATGACCTTGAATTGTGTAGCAGGTTATCTTTTTGATCTGTTCATAGCCTTTAGCCTGTAACTACTGAGCATATAGCAAGTACACATTCCTTAAAAGACACAAACTACCACAACTCAAATACATAACCTGGATAGTCCTGTATCTATTTAAAAATATACTCCTATCTATTTACATTTTAGCTCAGTTAAAAATTTACAATAAAGAAAACTTTAAGCCTCTATGATTTCACTTGGGAATTCTAACAAATATTTAGGGAAGAAATATTGCCAGTTATGAACATTATCTTCCAGAATCACCCAACTCCTGAGGACAGCATTATCCTTATGTCATAGTGAGACAAAGACATTACAAGAAAGGAATTGTGGATCAATATCCCTCATGAACAGAGATGCAGGTTTCTCAGCAGAGTATTAGCAGTGTGATTCCAGCCATGCAGTTGTCCCTTGTGCAGTCTAGGAGTCAGGGCAGCTCTCCATGCAGTCAGCAATTTGTGGACATTCATAGTTGGCCCTCTGTAGCCACGGTCTATCCACATACTGAACCAGTAGTGGATCTTGTAGTACTGTAGTATTCCGTGAAAAAATGTGAGTCCAAGTATCCGTGTAGTTCAAACCTGTGTTATTCAAGGGTCAACTATATAAACATACTTATGTGCATATATTTATGTATATATTTAGGGACAGTCTGTCATGACCCAGTGGATTTTACCTTGGTAGTGCAGGGGTGTTCAGTATTTAAAAATCAAGAAATAGTTCACCATATTAATAGACTAAAGAAAATCTACATGATCGTCTCAATATACAGAAGGATCATTTCAAAAAATTCAGTATTCATATATAATAAGAATCCACAAACTGGGGATAGAAGAGAACTTCCTTCCCTGATATAAGACATTTACAAAAAATATGCAATTATTACACTTACTTTTAAATGACTGAATACTAATAAACTCTAATATTGAGATTAAGGCAAGGGTATGCACTCTCATCACAATCATTCCACATTGGTCTGGAATGTCGTGATTCAGGCAGTTAGGCAAAAAATAAGGCCTGCAGATTGGTAAGAAATAGTCTATTCATAGATGCCAGTTGTCTACATAGAAAATTCCATGGTATCTATCCCCCACAAAATCCTATAGCTAGTAAGTGGGGTTAAGAAGATTATGGATAGGCCAGTATGCATATATCAACTATTTCTATATGCTAGTAATTAACGCTAGTAAGTGAGGTTAAGAAGATTATAGATAGGCCAGTATGCAAATATCAACTATTTCTATATGCTAGTAATTAACATAAAAATACTAACAGTATAAAATTAACAGTACTATTTATAGTAGTACCCCCCCATAAAAGAAATTGAAATACTTAGTTAAAATTCTAGTATTTGTGGAATCTATATGCTGAAAACTGTAAAATACTGATGAAAATAATCAAAGGCTTATGTAAATGGAGAGATGTTGCTTTTGCAGAGTCAAATGCAACAAATGCAAGCAGTCAAATCTGCTTTTGCAGATGTTGCTTTTTGCAGTGTGATATTGTTAAGATACCACTTCTCCCAAACTGATTTGTAGATTCAGTGCAATCTCAGTCAGAATTACAGCAGAATATTTGAAAGAACCTTGGAAGACTCACAATATCCAATTTCAAGACTGGCTGTAAAAATACAACAATCACAGTGTGATACTGGTTAAAGGGTAAACGAAGAGGTCAATAGAACAGAACAGAATAGTCTGTCTGGTCACGTTTTCTTTGTTGTCATAAGTTCAGTTCAGTCTAGTCGCTCAGTCATGTCCGACTTTGCGACCCCGTGGATTACAGCACCCCAGGCCTCCCTGTCCATCACCAACTCCTGGAGTCTACTCAAACTCAAGTCCTTTGAGTTAGTGATGACATCCAACCACCTCATCCTTGTCGTCCCCTCTCCCGCCTTCAATCTTTCCCAGCATCAGGGTCTTTTCAAATGAGTCAGTTCTTCGCATCAGGTGGCCAAAGTATTGGGAGTTTCAGCTTCAATATCAGTCCTTCCAGTGAATATTCAGGACTGATTTCCTTTAGGATGGACTGGTTGGATCTCCTTGCAGTCCAAGGGACTCTCAAGAGTCTTCTCCAACACCACAGTTCAAAAGCATCAATTCTTCAGTGCTCAAGTTTCTTTATACTCCAACTCTCACATCCATACATGACTTCTAGAAAAACCATAGCTTTGACTAGATGGACCTTTGTTGGCAAAGAATGTCTCTGCTTTTGAATATGCTATCTAGGTTGGTCATAAATTTTCTTCCAAGGAGCAAGTATCTTTTAACTTCATGGCTGCAGTCACCATCTGCAGTGATTTTGGAGCCCCTGAAAATAAAGTCTCTCACTGTTTCCCCATCTATTTGCCATGAAGTGCCATGATCTTATGCCATGATCTTAAGACCAGATGCCATGATCTTTGTTTTCTGAATGTTGAGCTTTAAGCCAACTGTTTCACTCTCCACTTTCACCTTCATCAAGAGGCTTTTTAGTTCCTCTTCACTTTCTGCCATAAGAGTGGTATCATCTGCATATCTGAGGTTATTGATATTTGTCCTGCAATCTTGAATCCAGCTTGTGCTTCTTCCAGCCCAGCATTTCTCATGATGTACTCTGCATATAAGTTCAATAAACAGGGTGACAATATACAGCCTTGACATACTCCTTTTCCTATTTGGAACCAGTCTGTTGTTCATGTCCAGTTCTAACTCTTGCTTCCTGACCTGCATACAGATTTCTCAAGAGACAGGTCAGGTGGTCTGGTATTCCCATCTCTTTCAGGATTTTCCACAGTTTGTGGCGGTCCACACAGTCAAAGGCTTTGGCATAGTTAATAAAGCAGAAATAGATGTTTTTCTGGAACTCTCTTGCTTTTTTGATGATCCAGCGGATGTTGGCAGTTTTATCTCTGGTTCCTCTGTCTTTTCTAAAACCAGCTTGAACATCTGGAAATTCACGGTTCATGTACTGCTGAAGCCTGGCTTGGAGAATTTTGAGCATTACTTTACTAGCGTGTGAGATGAACACAATTGTGCAGTAGTTTGAGCATTCTTTGGCATTCATTGCCTTTCTTTGGGATTGGAATGAAAACTGACCTTTTCCAGTCCTGCAGCCACTGCTGAGTTTCCCAAATTTGCTGGGATATTGAGTGCAGTACTTTCACAGCATCATCTTTCAGGATTTGAAATAGCTCAACTGGAATTCCATCACCTCCACTAGCTTTGCTTGTAGTGATGCTTCCTCAGGCCCTCTTGACTTCACATTCCAGGGTGTCTGGCTCTGGTGATCATACCATCGTGATTGTCTGGGTTGTGAAGATCTTTTTGTATTATTGTTCTTCTGTGTATTCTTGCCACCTGTTCTTAATATCTTAATATCTTCTGCTTCTGTTAGTCCATACCATTTCTGTCCTTTATTGTGCCCATCTTTGCATGATTTGTTCCCTTGATATATAATTTTCTTGAAGAGATCTCTAGTCTTTCCCATTCTATTGTTTTCTTCTATTTCTTTGCACTGATGACTGAGGAAGGCTTTTTTCTCTCTCCTTGCTATTCTTTGCAACTCTTCATTCAAATGGGTATATCTTTCCTTTTCTCCTTTTCTTTTCCCTTCTCTTCTCTTCACAGCTATTTGTAATGCCTCCTCAGACAATCATTTTGCTTTTTTGCATTTCTTTGTGTCATAGAAAGAGATAATTCAGTAGATAAAATACGGTTTTGCTACAAGTGATAGTGGGATAATTAGACATTTATTTGCAAAAAATAAAATGAAAAACCTGGCCCTCAATCCCACTCATTATATAGAATTTAACTTGTAATGGATTGTAGATCTAAATGTGAAGAACTTTCAGAGGAAAACATAGAAACTCTTTATGAGTTTGTGCTAGGCAGGGAGTGCTTAGGTACAACTTCAAAAGCATAATCCATAAAAGGGAAAAAAATGAGGAAATTGAGGAAGTCCAGTTAACAACTGCCATTCAAAAGACACCATTGAGAGAATATCAAAGATAATACCTAAAAATCACTCATCTGAAAATTGTGTTTATGTGTATATAAAGATAACTCAGAATTCAACAAGAAAAACAATCCTATTTGGAAAGGGGCAAAAAAGGTTGAAGAGACCCTTCACTGAGATACTGTAAGCATGTGGAAGGAATGCTCAACACCATGGTGGTGGTTCAGTCGCTCAGTTGTGTCCGACTCTTGAGACCCCATGGGCTGTAGCCTGCCAGGCTTCTCTGTGTATGGAATTCTCCAGGCAAGAGTACTGGGGTCGGTTGCCATTTCCTTCCATGGGATCTTCCCGACCCAGGAATCAAACCCTGGTCTCCTGCATTGCAGGCAGATTCTTTCCTGACTGAGCTACAAGGGAAGCCATTAGGAAAATTCAAATTAAGACCACTATGAGGTATCACTACACATTTATTAGAATATGTAAATTTAAAAAAACCCCAGCATTTGTCTTTACCAAATGCTGGCAAGAGCAGTTGGAACTCTCATGTGCTACTGATGGGAATGCAGAATTGTAAAGTCACTAGAGTTGGCAGTTTCTTACAAATTTAAATACAGTTGACCTCTGAACAACATGGATTTGAATTGTGAGGGTTTTTTTCAATTATAAATACTACAGTACACGATTTGTTATTGGTTGAATCCAAGAATTTGGAAACCATGCATATAGAGGGCTGGCTATAGGTCATATGCAGATTTTCAGCTACATGGAGGGTTGGCAGCCCAGAACTACATGTTTTTCAAGGGTCAGCTGTACGTATTTAATGTCCCATCCACTCCATAATGTGTATCCCAGAGAAAACGTTCACACAAAAATCTGCATGCAAATGTTGATAGCAGCTTTATTCATACTGTCAAAAACTAGAAATAACTCAAATGTCCTTTAGCTGCCTATTGAATAAACGGACTGTGGTCCGTCCATACACTGGATTACTGTTTACCGTAAGAAACGAAGTATTGATACATATAGTAACGAGGATGATTTGGATCCATTATGATGATAGCCAGACTGTAAAGCTTTATTTCTGTGACTTTCTGGAAGGAGACCATCTTAAGGGATGGAGAACAGATCAGTGGTTGCCAGGGACTTAAGGATGTGAATAGGGTTTAACGTCCCAGAGCAGCCTGGGGTGATGGAACTGTTATGCATCTTCATTATGATGGTAATTGTGTAACTTCAAGCGTTTGTCAAAAGTCAAAGAGCTAGACACCAAAAAGATGGAATTTTAATGCATGTTTAAAATACCTTATGTTGAAAAGGTTTTCCATGAACTTTATATTTTAGGATATGTATCTCTGAGGTGAATAAAATGTTACCTTCTTCAATAGTGTTTCTTAGGTGTCAAGCAAGTAGTATAAACACTGAAATTTTCCAATTTTATCCCTCAGGTGTTGAAGTGCCATCAAAAGACTCTTTGCCAAAGAAGAGGCCAATTTATGAAGATAAAAAGAAGAAAAAACCACCGCAGCAGATGGAAAATAAAGGTTTGCATACAAAACCTGTGATTTAGAAACAGTTTTGCTGGCCTTTTCCCCTATAACCTTAAAAACAGAAGTCTCTTAAAAAGGAGTCTAACCAGAATTGCATATTGAAACCAACCAATTGCATATTGAAACCAACTATTAATGATATTAATATCATTCTCCACTGATTCAAATGACAGGTTAAGGGAAAAGTATATCTGTTTGTAAAATCTGAGTCCTATGCTATGAATAACTGTTCTTGACTGAAAAAGCATAACTATCATTTCTTTTTTTTGCTGTTTCCTTCTCAACCTTCTGTAATTTTATATTCTAGTCTTGTCGGAAAGAAAAACTAGTTTCCTGTTTGTAAAAAATCATTGTTGGTATTAAATGTTTTGTAAACTTATTAAAGAATTTAGATTGTACTACTGGTGTTTATTCAGTAGTTAACAGAGTATCCTAACAGGAAATGCACTGAAAAGTATTGTTAAGTTGGTTTCTGTTCCTTTTATCAGTTTCTGAACCAGTGGAATTAAGTGCTGCTGCAGAAGTTGTGGAGCAAGGACTACCCGAAAAAGAAGAGACACCGCCTCCTGTTGAACCAGGCCAGTAGTGCTCATGTGTCCTAAGTTGTCTTGGTTGTCACTAGTTTGGAGAAACCAGATGTCTGGCAGAATGGCCTTCTTACTTTGTAGTTCTTTCTTTAAATCGTTTCATTTTCTCTGGAAAAATTGTAGAGGTGAGACTTGAATCACTTTTGTTCTCTACAGTGGTGTTGGAAGTGTTTTATAGAAAGGATTAGAGGTATTTGGATTTTCTCTAATGTTTTTATTTATGGGTCAGGATTCTTAGGTGGTACCAAAAAGACCTAAAGTTCTTTGTTTAAATCCTTTGGAAGCAAATTGGGAGCACTTTTGATTGGAGCTTTTTACTAAAAATCATAAGAATTGACATTTTAAAATCTTCAGAGGTCAGCTTTTGTTTACTAAATTAGTAAGAGGATTCAGTTTACTCATTCTGTGAGTGTATTTTGGGATTGGAGAACATCTCTGGATTTTTTTTTTTCTTTAAACATTGTTCTAATTCGCGAAACTAGGTGTTGCTAGGAGAGCCGGAGGCTGGCTACATTGTATGTTGGGTAAAATCAGGAGAATCTCCGGTGTTTACAGATAGGAGTAGGAGTTGCTTTAGAGAATGTTAAGACTGACCCAGACTGAGGAGAGTTTGGGGGAGAATGGATTCATGTATATGTATGGCTGAGTTCTTTTGCTGTCCTCCTGAAACTATCACAACATCATTAATTGGCTGTACCCCAATACAAAACAAAAGGTTTTTTTTTCTTGAAGATTGACCCACACTTGTGAAAGATACTGGGTTGGCCAGTACATTCATTCAGGGTTTAAGATGTTACAGAAAAACACAAATGAACCTTTTGGCTAACCCAGTATTCAGATCAGATCAGATCAGTCGCTCAGTCGTGTCCGACTCTTTGCGACCCCATGAATCACAGCACGCCAGGCCTCCCTGTCCATCACCAACTCCCGGAGTTCACTCAGACTCACGTCCATCGAGTCAGTGATGCCATCCAGCCATCTCATCCTCTGTCATCCCCTTCTCCTCTTGCCCCCAATCCCTCCCAGCATCAGAGTCTTTTCCAATGGTCAACTCTTCCCATGAGGTGGCCAAAGTACTGGAGTTTCAGCTTTAGCATCATTCCTTCCAAAGAAATCCCAGGGCTAATCTCCTTCAGAATGGACTGGTTGGATCTCCTTGCAGTCCAAGGGACTCTCAAGAGTCTTCTCCAACACCACAGTTCAAAAGCATCAATTCTTTGGCGCTCAGCCTTCTTCACAGTCCACCTCTCACATCCATACATGACCACAGGAAAAACCATAGCCTTGACTAGACGAATCTTTGTTGGCAAAGTAATGTCTCTGCTTTTGAATATGCTATCTAGGTTGGTCATAACTTTCCTTCCAAGGAGTAAGCGTCTTTTAATTTCATGGCTGCAGTCACCATCTGCAGTGATTTTGAAGCCCAGAAAAATAAAGTCTGACACTGTTTCCACTGTTTCCCCATCTATTTCCCATGAAGTGGTGGGACCGGATGCCATGATCTTTGTTTTCTGAATGTTGAGCTTTAAGCCAACTGTTTCACTCTCCACTTTCACCTTCA
>NW_011495064.1:5230484-5230676 GCF_000754665.1 Bison bison bison
TGGTGTCATCTGCATATCTGAGGTTATTGATATTTCTCCCAGCAGTCTTGATTCCAGCTTGTGTTTCTTCCAGTCCAGCGTTTCTCATGATGTACTCTGCACATAAGTTAAATAAACGGGGTGACAATATACAGCCTTGACGAATTCCTTTTCCTATTTGGAACCAGTCTGTTGTTCCATGTCCAGTTCTAA
>NW_011495064.1:5230776-5234953 GCF_000754665.1 Bison bison bison
GATTGGAATGAAAACTGACCTTTTCCAGTCCTGTGGCCACTGCTGAGTTTTCCAAATTTGCTGGCATATTGAGTGCAGCATTTTCACAGCACCATCTTTCAGGATGTGGAATAGCTCAACTGGAATTCCATCACCTCCACTAGCTTTGTTGGTAGTGATGCTTTCTAAGGCCCACTTGACTTCACATTCCAGGATGTCTGGCTCTAGATGAGTGATCACACCATCGTGATTATCTGGGTCGTGAAGATCTTTTTTGTACAGTTCTTCTGTGTATTCTTGTCACCTCTTCTTAATATCTTCTGTTAGGTCCATACCATTTCTGTCCTTTATTGTGCCCATCTTTGTATGATTTGTTCCCTTGATATCTAATTTTCTTGAAGAGATCCCTAGTCTTTCCCGTTCTGTTGTTTTCCTCTATTTCTTCGCATTGATCGCTGAAGAAGGCTTTCTTATCTCCTCTTGCTATTCTTTGGAACTCTGCATTCAGGTGTTTATATCTTTCCTTTTCTCCTTTGCTTTTCTCTTCTCTTCTTTTCACGGCTATTTGTAAGGCCTCCCCAGAAAGCCATTTTGCTTTTTTGCATTTCTTTTCCATGGGGATGGTCTTGATCCCTGTCTCCTGTACAATGTCACGAACCTCATTCCATAGCTCATCAGGCACTCTATCTATCAGATCTAGGCCCTTAAATCTATTTCTCACTTCCACTGTATATCATAAGGGATTTGATTTAGGTCATACCTGAATGGTCTAGTGGTTAACCCAGTATTACTGATCCTTTTTTTCTTCCCCTCCTATTCTCAGTGTAAAAAGGATCATATTCCTCAGCACACCTCAGCTTAACCTGATGAGATCAAAGACATTCATGTTGATAGACTTACGGGAGTTCACTACTTTTGGTGGTAATTTGTAGCAGTAGAAAGAGTTACTAATTTAGAAGGAGTTTAGGGTTCATGTTTCTGACTCATTTCCTCCTCCTCAGGAAAATGTATCCAGGCTTGTTGGCAAGTAGTAATTATTATAGGGAAGCAAATACCCCGTGTTCCACCCTCATCTTCCTTTCATTTGAGAATAATTTTGCTTGACTAGATTGAAGTAAAAAGAGAGTCATTTTTGTTAATAAGGGGAGTTTATAGTCTTTAAATTCAAAATTATACCTTTCTGGCCATTTTTGGGTTGTAAGCACGACATGCTGTTCTTTCAGCTGGAAGAGAAGTGTAGATTGGTACCTCCAAGTATGTAATTGAAGTAGTATTTGTATGTATTTGAAGAGGTTAAAGCTAAATAAACAATACATTCTTATGTATATAGTTTGAAGATCAAAAAGAAGAGATATGTGAAATTCCATTTGTCCTCAAGAACTGAATGCCATCACGTACCCTTTTCAAGATCTAAAGGAATATTTCAATGAGTTGCTAATATTTTGGACATGACTTAGCAACTGAACAGCAATATTTTACCTCAGATATGAAATCTGGGTTAAGTTTAATATATTGTACTCAAAACATGAGGAAATTGTGAAGCATCTAGTGACAGTAAAGGATTTAACCTGCTAGGTATGTTGAAAAATAGTTGCAAAGAATGAAATTATATACATACTTCTTTTTATAACTAAAGCATTTTTTAAATGTCAGTATAGTTTTCTACATTTTTTTTTCTAAAAGCAATCTTAAATTCTTTATAATTTTTATGTCCTTAATGAAAACTTTCATCCACAGAAGAGGAAGAAGAAACCGAGGATGCTGGGTTGGATGACTGGGAAGCTATGGCTAGCGATGAGGAGAGAGAGACAGGTGAGTAGCTCGGAAGCGCGCACTGATACGTCCATTGGCTACTCGTGATGTGTCTGTGTTTAAAGTAGTCGTCTTGATTGTGAAAGCTGCACGAGCATTCTTGGAGATAGAGGACAGTCTGGCTCTTTCCATTGCCATGATCCCTAAATCCTCCTGTGGATCCTGATTTTATTAATAAATGGTTTTTCAGAAAGTGATTTGTAAGATAGTTGCCTAGTATTTAGAATGCATTTTTTCCCAGAATGGTGATTTTTACAAATGAAAATAGATGATTTTTACAAATGAAAATAGATTATTAAAGCTCTTTAACTTAGAATAAATACAAAGATATACAAACAAGATAATAGAGTTCCTCCTAATCATTGTGAATAAAAAATGGTTTTCCTGGTCATTTCTTCCTGGCTTCTTTTTTAGGGTTTTATTTGTGGGCTTTCTCCTAACTTTTTGAAGTGAATATTTGGCTGTTTGTTTTTTCAGTCTTTTTTAAAATGATGTATTTTTCTCTAAGCCTGGCTTTAGCCAAATTCTCTAAGTTCTGATATATTGATATTTTTAAATTTATATTTTGATATTTTAGCCTATAATTTACTTAGAAGTTTATTTCTTATTTTATGAAAATGAGGACTTTACATATCTTTGTTATTTCATTGTGATCAGAAAAACACGTGTTTCTATCCTTTGAACTGTGTTGACTTAATTTACAACCCAACAAATGGTTGGTTATTTTACATGTTTCATGTGACTGGAAAGTTTATATTCTGCATTAGTTGAGTGCTTTGCTATCTGTATTTAGGTTGCTGATTATTTTATTCAGCTTCTGAGTTTTTTTTCTCAGTACTTTTCTCTTTTGCTGAGAGTGGTATACTTAAATCTCCCATTGTGCTTATAGTTTGTCTTTTTCTCTGAGTTATCTTAATTTTTGCTCTATGTAGTTTTGTGCTGTATTATTAAATGAATGTAATCTTACATCTTTCTGATGAATTGACTGTTTTATATCTTATTTCTAGTAATGTCTTTTTCCTTAAAGTCTGCCTTATCTGATGTTAATATAGGTATACCAGCTTTAATTTACTTGATTTTTCTGTCTGTATTACACTTTCTATATCCTTACACAGCATATAGTTGAGGTTTTTAAATCTATTTTGTTACTTTTTATTTTACCTGGAGTACTTAGCCCATTACATCTAGAATGTAATACAGTTAATGAAGTTTAGTGATCTTCTATTTATCATCTTACTCTTATTTGTTCTATTTCTTTTTCTTTCCTTTCTAACTATCTTTTGGATTATTTGATTTTTTTTCTTTAATTCCTTTTTTTGCCCTTTCATGAGCTTGGACGTTTTGTACTTTTCTCCTTCCTTTTGGTGGTTACTCTAGATAGTTTTAACGTGGACTTCTGAACTATCAATGTCTGTTACCTTCTTTCCAAGCAAGATAAAGACCATAGAATACATAAATTACATTTGAACAGTTCTCAGTTTATATATACCATTGTTCTCATTTACTTTAATTCTCTGTTTTAAACCCCAGAAGCTTTAAAACACACACACACAACAATGGGTATACATTGAAGTTTATTCACATTCTGAGTTTTGTGGTGCTTCTTTCCTTCCTCAATCTCTTACCTTCTATTGGGGTCATTTCTTCCAACCTGAAGTGTATCTTTTAGAATTCCTTCAGTATGAATCTGCTACAGAGACTGTCCATATTTGCTTTTCTGAAAAATCTTTATCTCATCTTCATTCTTTTTAAAAAAAAATTTATTTATTTTTGGCTGTGCTGGGTTTTCATTGCTACGTGGGCTTTTCTCTAGTTGCGGTAAGTAGGGGCTAACTCTCTAGTTGGTGGTACACAGGCTTTTCATCGTGGTGCCTTCTGTTGCGGAACATGGGCTCCAGGGCATGGGGGCTTCAGTACTTGGGGCTTCTGGTCTTTAGAGCACAGGCTTGATAGTTGTAGCACACAGGCTTGGTTGCTCTGCAGCATGTGGGTCTTCCTCGACCAGGGATCGAACCCATGTCTCCTGCTTTGGCAGGCGGATTCTTCACCAATGAGCCACCAGGGAATCCCTCATCTTCATTCTTGAAGGTGACATACTAAATGAGAAATTCTTTGTTGTAATTTGATTAATGCTTTGATGATTCTAATCCCCTGTCTTGGCTTTTATTGTTTCTGTTTAAAAGTCAGGTATCACTCTAAAGTTTCCATGTGTCTTTGTTTTCATCAGTTTTATTATGATTCAACCCAGTTTGTTTTTATTTTCTCCTGAGTTGTTTGAAACTGTAGAAATAATTTGATGGCAAAGTTGGTGTTTTCTTACTCCAGAGAGAATTTATATGTACATCTACCAGGAGTCTGAGTGAACTAGCAATATAGAAACATCTTA
>NW_011495064.1:5235053-5239638 GCF_000754665.1 Bison bison bison
TAGAGAACCTGGAGGTGATCTGCCAGTAATGGGGAGATCCTGTTTACTTCCTGTTTATCTTGTTATTTCCCCAGAGTTTTTCAGGATTTCACCCCACAGTACGGGCACTACCCAGTGTCTGTCTACCTTGCCCCCCCTGAAATTGTTGGTAGGCCTGAACTCCCAGTGCCTGGACCCTTGAGCGCTGAGGGGCCTTTAAGAGCGCTGCATAGCCTTTCAGCTGCCTCTTCCAGGGTCCGCAGATGACCCCGGGGGGAGGAGGTACTAAACATTGTGCTCCCTTCCCTGGGTTTCTGTCCTCTCAGGGACAGTGTATCCTGGCCAGTGATGCTTTCCTTTTTTTATTAGCTTAAGTATGGTTAATGCATTAAGTTTTTACTGTTAAAAGGCAGTCTTTACTGTAGTATGTAGACAAAACTTTGCATTTATGATGTATGAAAATATTAATTTTGAATTATATAGTAAAATGTTACTGCCTTATTTAGTACCCTTTCGGTATTATTTTGCCTTTAAGGTCTCTATCTTGATAGAAATCTCATTTTTAACTTTGGTTTATTTCAAAATGTCTTTTCCTGAAAGAAGAAAACACGGTGCATATAGAAGTAAAAGAAAACCCTGAAGAGGAGGAGGAGGAGGAAGAGGAGGAGGAGGAGGAAGAAGAGAGTGAAGACGAAGAGGAGGAAGAAGGAGACAGTGAAGGCAGTGAAGGTGAAGATGATGATGAAAAGGTGTCAGATGAGAAGGACGCTGGGAAAACATTGGATAAAAAGCCAAGCAAAGACGTGAGCTCAGAATCTGAGGATGACTCTGACGACGATCGAACTAAAGAAGAACGGGCTTATGACAAAGCAAAACGGAGGATTGAGGTACTCATTTTTCCTCTTCTCTACTCCTTTCCACCCCCTTCCTCTGTGATCATTAGAACTTTACAACTAACGCTTCTGTTGAGGAGCAATTTAAAAAACAGTCTCGGATTGGTATCTGTTCCGTTTTTGTGATGCTGAGACATAATAGGTCCTTGACACTGGTCTAACCCAAGGACTTCACTGTTTGCTAAGATGGAATGCTGACTGCTTTATCAGTTTTTTCTTTTTTTAATCCAAATTTTAGTGTGCTCTTTGAGAGATTTTTTTATAGGTTTATAGAGATACTCTGAGCTTATGCGCTCTAATTGAGTGTTTGCCTTGTGTGTTTAGTCATTCTGACACATGTGGTCCCTTTAGTTCTTTAGATCAGGTGGGTTAATGAGGCTTCCGTTTAGTCAAGTTCACATACCCTGCCACTTAACTGTTTTCCCTTTCTTAATGCAGTAGACTTCTACTACTATTTCTACTAGACTTCAGGAGGAAGTTTTCTCTAGTTATGTCAGCTTAGCATAAATAATACACTAAAAACTAATTTGCTTTGAAGAGGCTAAACTGTTTTAAAACTAAAATTGTTTTTAGCTTTCCTTAATTTTTTCATGTGCAATTCTAGCTTTCAGTTAGTTTGTGAATACCTCTGTATCAGTATTTGCCTTTTCCTTCTGTAAAGTTTAGTTAGGAATACATTTTCCAAATTTCTAAAGGACTAACAAAGTCTGTTACTGTAAATCGGGGTTTCTCAGCCTCAGCACTATTGACATTTTTGGGCCTAAGAATTCTCTGCTGTGGGGGACTGTCCTCTTCATTTTAGGATGTTCAGCAGTATCTCTGATCACCCTCTAAATCCCCTCCCTTCTCCTGCTCGTGTCTCTGCTTCTTCCCACAGACCTGCTTCAGCCAGACATTGTATACTGTGCTTGGTGATTTACGAACAGAATGGGTATAATCATAAAGTAACAGTTCCCTATTATCTCACTCCCTAGTGAGATAGAAGAACTGCCTTTGGCAATGAATCTGGTTATGAACCCCATGATTTAAAAAAAAAAATAATTAAAAACTAAGTAATAAATTTAGTGTTTGCATCCCCCCACCCCCGGCCCCTCCTTTTAACAATATGCAGTGGTCCTCTTTAGCTCAACAATTTAAAAAAAGTGTTTTGGCTGTACTGGGTCTTCGTTGCTGTGCTCAGGCTAGTTCTGTGTTGTGCTGTGCTTCGTTGCAGTTCATGGGCTCATCAGTTGTAGCTCATGGGCTTAGTTGCTTTGTGCCATGTAGGATCTTCCCGGACCCAGGATCGAACCTGTGTCTCCTGCACTGTGTGGCAGATTCTTAACCACTAGACCACCAGGGAAGTCCTAGGTCAACAATTTTTGAACGGCTTGGTTGAGATGTGATTTCATACTGTAAAACTGACCCATTTTAAGTTTACAATTCAGTGACATTTTGTAAATTTACAGAGTTGTGCAGCCACTCCCACAACTCAACTTTTAGAATATGTTCATCACCCCAGAAATATCCTTGTGCCAATCTGCAGTCATTACCCATTCCTGCCCCCAAGCAACTGCTCATCTGTTTCCTGCCTCAGGACAGCATCTTCTCCAGAAACTTCATCATAAATGCAACTTTGTATTACGTGGTCTTTTGTGTCTGGCTTCTGTCACTTCAGCCTATTCATCTGTGTTGCTGCTCTGTCAGTACTGTGTTCCTTTTAACTGACAGCAGTGTTCCGTTATATATAGATACCACATTTTATTTGTGTCCATTCACCAGTTAAAGAACATTTGAATTGTTTCCACTTTTTGTCATTTGTACTTCTGTTACAAAACGGTCTCATATGAGTCTGTGCATGGAGATATATTTTTGTTACTTTTGAATAAAAACAACTTTTAGGAGTGAATTTTTTTTAATCCTAGAAATTTGGCAGTGTCTAAGAGTGAGATACGAATACCCAGTTGTGGATGTGACTGATGATAGAAGCAAGGTCCGATGCCGTAAAGAGGAATATTGCATAGGAACCTGGAATGTCAGGTCCACGAATCAAGGCAAATTGGAAGTGGTCAAACAGGAGATGCCAAGAGTGAACGTCAATATTCTAGGCATCAGTGAACTAAAATGGACTGGAATGGGTGAATTTAACTCAGATGACCATTATATCTATTACTGTGGGTGAGAATCCCTTAGAAGAAATGGGGTAGCTATCATGGTCAACAAAAGAGTCCGAAATGCAGTACTTGGATGCAGTCTCAAAACTGACAGAATGATCTCTGTTCGTTTCCAAGGCAAACCATTCAATATCACAGTAATCCAAGCCCATGCCCCAACCAGTAACGCTGAAGATGCTGAACTTGAACGGTTCTATGAAGACCTACAAGACCTTTTAGAACTAACACCCAGAAAAGATGTCCTTTTCATTATACAGGACTGGAATGCAAAAGTAGGAAGTCAAGAAACACCTGGAGTAACAGGCAATTTTGGCCTTGCAATACGGAATGAAGCAGGGCAAAGACTAATAGAGTTTTGCCAAGAAAATGCACTCGTCATAATAAACACCCTCTTCCAACAACACAAGAGAAGACTCTATACATGGACATCACCAGATGGTCTATACCGAAATCAGATTGATTATATTCTTTGCAGCCAAAGATGGAGAAGCTCTATACAGTCAGCAAAAACAAGACTGGGAACTGACTGTGGCTCAGATCATGAACTCCTTATTGCCAAATTCAGACTTAAATTGAAGAAATGGGAAAACCACTAGACGATTCATTTCAGTTCAGTCGCTCAGTCGTGTCCGACTCTTTGCGACTCCATGAATTGCAGCAGGCCAGGCCTCCCTGTCCATCACCAACTCCCGGAGTTCACTCAGACTCAAGTCCATCGAGTCAGTGATGCCATCCAGCCATCTCATCCTCTGTTGTCCCCTTCTCCTCCTGCCCCCAATCCCTCCCAGCATCAGAGTCTTTTCCAATGAGTCAACTCTTTGCATGAGGTGGCCAAAGTACTGGAGTTTCAGCTTTAGCATCATTCCTTCCAAAGAAATCCCAGGGCTGATCTCCTTCAGAATGGACTGGTTGGCTCTCCTTCAGGTATGACCTAAATCAAATCCCTTATGATTATACAGTGGAAGTGAGAAATAGATTTGAGGGCCTAGATCTGATAGATAGAGTGCCTGATGAGCTATGGAATGAGGTTCGTGACATTGTACAGGAGACAGGGATCAAGACCATCCCCATGGAAAAGAAATGCAAAAAAGCAAAATGGCTGTCTGGGGAGGCCTTACAAATAGCTGTGAAAAGAAGAGACGTGAAAAGCAAAGGAGAAAAGGAAAGATATAAACATCTGAATGCAGAGTTCCAAAGAATAGCAAGGACAGGTAAGAAAGCCTTCTTCAGCAATCAATGCAAAGAAATAGAGGAAAACAACAGAATGGGAAAGACTAGAGATCTCTTCAAGAAAATTAGATATCAAGGGAACAAATCATACAGAGATGGGCACAATAAAGGACAGAAATGGTATGGACCTAACAGAAGATATTAAGAAGAGGTGGCAAGAATACACAGAAGAACTGTACAAAAAAGAGCTTCATGACCCAGATAGTCATGATGGTGTGTTCATTCACCTAGAGCCAGACATCCTGGAATGTGAAGTCAAGTGGGCCTTAGAAAGCATCACTACAAACAAAGCTAGTGGAGGTGATGGAATTCCAGTTGAGCTATTTCAGA
>NW_011495064.1:5239738-5253516 GCF_000754665.1 Bison bison bison
CACTCATCTCACACGCTAGTAAAGTAATGTTCAAAATTCTCCAAGCCAGGCTTCAGCAATATGTGAACCGTGAACTTTCTGATGTTCAAGCTGGTTTTAGAAAAGACAGAGGAACCAGAGATCAAATTACCAACATCTGCTGGATCATGGAAAAAGCAAGAGAGTTCCAGAAAAACATCTATTTCTGCTTTACTGACTATGCCAAAGCCTTTGACTGTGTGGATCACAATACACTGTGGAAAATTCTGAAAGAGATGGGAATACCAGACCACCTGACCTGCCTCTTGAGAAATCTGTATGCAGGTTAGGAAGCAAGAGTTAGAACTGGACATGGAACAACAGACTGGTTCCAAATAGGAAAAGGAGTTCATCAAAGCTGTATATTGTCACCCTGTTTATTGAACTTATATGCAGAGTACATCATGAGAAACGCTGGACTGGAAGAAACACAAGCTGGAATCAAGATTGCCGGGAGAAATATCAATAACCTCAGATATGCAGATGACACCACCCTTATGGCAGAAAGTGAAGAGGAACTAAAAAGCCTCTTCATGAAAGTGAAAGAGGAGAGTGAAAAAGTTGACTTAAAGCTCAGCATTCAGAAAACTAAGATTATGGCATCTGGTCCCATCACTTCAGGGGAAAATAGATGGGGTAACAGTGTCAGACTTTATTTTTTTGAGCTCCAAAATCAGTGCAGATGGTGATTGCAGCCATAAAATTAAAAGACGCTTACTCCTTGGAAGGAAAGCTATGACCAACCTAGATAGCATATTAAAAAGCAAAGATACTTTTGGATCGCAGCCATTCTGACTGGCGTGAAATGGTACCTCATAGTGGTTTTGATTTGCATTTCTCTGATAATGAGTGATGTTGAGCATCTTTTCACGTGTTTGTTAGCCATCTGTATGTCTTCTTTGGAGAAATGTCTATTTAGTTCTTTGGCCCATTTTTTGATTGGGTCATTTATTTTTCTGGAGTTGAGCTGTAGGAGTTGCTTGTATATTTTTGAGATTAGTTGTTTGTCAGTTGCTTCATTTGCTATTATTTTCTCCCATTCTGAAGGCTGTCTTTTCACCTTGCTAATAGTTTCCTTTGATGTGCAGAAGCTTTTAAGGTTAATTAGGACCCATTTGTTTATTTTTGCTTTTATTTCCAATATTCTGGGAGGTGGGTCATAGAGGATCCTGCTGTGATGTATATCAGAGAGTGTTTTGCCTATGTTCTCCTCTAGGAGTTTTATAGTTTCTGGTCTTACGTTTAGATCTTTAATCCATTTTGAGTTTATTTTTGTGTATGGTGTTAGAAAGTGTTCTAGTTTCATTCTTTTACAAGTGGTTGACCAGATTTCCCAGCACCACTTGTTAAAGAGATTGTCAATATATGGCAAAACCAATACAATATTGTAAAGTTAAAAAAAAAATTTTTTTTTAAAAAAAGAAAGAAAGGAAAAAAAAAACAGAGTACTACTTTGCCAGCAAAGGTCCGTCTAGTCAAGGCTATGGTGTTTCCAGTGGTCACGTATGGATGTGAGAGTTGGACTGTGAAGAAAGTTGAGCGCCGAAGAATTGATGCTTTTGAACTGTGGTGTTGGAGAAGACTCTTGAGAGTCCCTTGGACTGCAAGGAGATCCAAGCAGTCCATCCTAAAGGAGATCAGTCCTGGGTGTTCATTGGAAGGACTGATGCTGAAGCTGAAACTCAAATACCTTGGCTACCTCATGCGAAGAGTTGACCATTGGAAAAGACCTGATGCTGAGAGGGATTGGGGGTAGGAGGAGAAGGGGATGACAGAGGATGAGATGGTGGATGGCATCACCGACTTGATGGACATGAGTTTGAGTGGACTCCAGGAGTTAGTGATGGACAGGGAGGCCTGGTGTGCTGCAATTTATGGGGTCGCAAAGAGTCAGACACAGCTGAGCTGTGTCTGAACTGAAGAATGAAATTGCTTACTCACGTAGTAAATTCGTGTTTAGCTTTTTCAGAAACTGCATTTTCAAAGTTTCTCTACAATTAAAGATTTTAATCACTTGAGGGTTCTAGTTTCTCTACATCCAAATACTTGTTATTGTCTGCTTTCCCATTATAACCATTCTAGAGGGATGTGAAGCAATGTGTCTAACTATGGTTTTAATTTGCATTTCCATGATGTTTATCATTTCTTTGTATGCTTTTTGGCCATTCCTATAGTCTTAATTGTTGAAGTATCCAAACTTTTGTTCATTTTTAAAATTTTGGAATTTGTCTTTTTTTATTGTGTTGTAAGAGTAGTTGTTTTCATTTTTAGCAGTATCTTTTTGACATGCATACATTTTAAGTTTGGTAACATCTAATTTATTAAGTTTTTCTTTTACTAGAGCATAAATTATTCTTCTGGTGTTGTATTGAAGAAATCTTTGTTGAAACCACGATCATGAATAGTTTGTCCTGTGATTTTCTTCTTACAGATTTATACTTTTTGTTCCTCATATCTATTTTAAGATAATTTTTATGTAGGGTGTAAGGATTTAGGTCATTTTTTTAATGATAACCAGCACCGTTGGTTTAAAAGACGACTCTTCCCCTCTTTGTGTTGCCTTCTCATCTTTGACAAGTCAAGTGGCAGAAGTGTGAGGGTTTGCTTTTGGACTTTCAGTTCTGTTTCATTCATCTCTGTGTCTTTTCTTATGTCAGTACCACACATTGTTGATTACTATAGTTTTCGTGATAAGTTTTGAAGTTGGGTAATGTAAGTCTTCCAACATTGTTCCTCCTATTTTAGATTGTTTCAACTTCCTAGGTCACTTGCTTTTCCATACAGATTTTAGAATCAGCTTATCAGTTTTTGCAAAAGTCTTCTCACACTTTTGATAGGGACTGCATTGAATCTGTAGATCAATTTTAGGGAGAATTACCATCTTATTAATTTGCCAGTCTGTGGAAATAGCTATCTCTCCATTTATTTAGATCCTTTGAAAGTTCATCCAGCAATGTTTTGTAGTTTCCAGAGTATAGGATTTATTTTTCTTTTGTTAAATTTATTGTCACATATATTGTTTTTTTTTGATGCTCTTGTGAGTGGAGTCACTATTTAATCTTCTATTGTTAGTACAAAGAAATGCAGTTGATTTTTATAGATTGATCTTATGTGCTGCACTACACTGAAATTTTTTTACTCCAGTAATTCTTCATAGATTGTAACTAAGCTCATGATGTTTGCTTTTGAGTCATACTTTTTTTTTAAAGATTTTATTTATTAGTTTTGGCTGTGCTGGGTCTTCATTGCTGTACACGACGTTTCTCTAGTTGCAGCAAGCAGGGGCTGCTCTCTGGTTGCAGTGCACAGGCTTCCCCTTGGAGTGGCTTCTCTTGTTGTGGAGCAGGGGCTCTGGGCTCATGGGCTCTAGAGCACCAGCTCAGTAGTTGTGGGGATGGTCTTAGTTGCTCTACAACACGTGGAATCTTCAGGACCAGGGATCGAACCCTTGTCCCCTGCATTGGCTGGTGGATTCTTAATCACTAGACCACCAGGTAAAGTGTGAGTCATAAACACTGTGAAGCTGTTGTGTATTGCTCTTTGCTAGTAAAATTGCATCTCTCTTTTGGCATTCCAAAATATTTTTTCATTACAGTTTCTATAGAAGGATTCAGTGTCTGATGCTAGAAATGAGAGTGTTCTTACAAAAATGGTTTTTAGATGGAAAATAGTTTTGTGAATGACATCACTTCAGCCTTTTGTGGAAGTCCTCCTCATTCGCACGCCAGCTTCACCTGAAAGGCTGGCGTTCTGAAGAGGAGCTGCTGCCTTGTGCTTTTGTTTGGTTCTCAGAAGCTGAAGTGTTTGGAAGTAGGTGCTTGGTAAACACATGGTGGGTCGGAAGGCTTTCTCATGCTTAGATCCACCTTGGGAAGGTGGGAGTGCCATCTGGGTGTCTTAGGCTGAAGTGTGCAGTGGCTGTGTACGTGTGCACTGGATACAGTTTTGAAATATATTGCTTTAAGATTTTTAACAATTTGAAGTGAAATTTTTTTGAATGCTGGAGTATACTTCTTTTTATATAAACTTTCCCCCACAGGGCTTCCCTGGTGGGTCAGCAGTAAAGAATCCACCTGCACCGCAGGAGACATAGGTTTGATCTCTGGTTTGGGAAGATGCCCTGGAGAAGGAAATGGCTATCCACTCCAGTATTCTTGCCTGGAAAATCCCATGGACAGAGGAGCCTGCTGGGCTACAGTCCATGGAGTCATAAAGAGTTGGACATGATTTAGCAATTAGACAACAGAAAAACAACAACATAAGTTAGAGGTTTATACTATATAGTAAGTGTGAACAAAATATTCATTATATTCCATTAAGTTAACCACGTACAAAAGTGTTCAGAAAGTTTGAGCAAATATTTTACATCATTCTAATCCATAATTAGCAGTGCTGCTCTGAAATCTAAACAGGTGTCTCCTTGCTCAAAGGTTGTAAAGTTCACATTGTAAAATGCAATTACACGTAGTTAAATCAGCAAACAACTTGTATGCAGGTTGTGGCGTTCTCTTGCGAAGGGAAACTAATTTAAAGGAAAATGGTAGTGAAAGTTTGAAATATTTAATTTTGTGTGTGTATTTTTGTTGTTGTTCCCAGAAACGGCGACTTGAACACAGTAAAAATGTAAATACAGAGAAGCTAAGAGCTCCTGTTATTTGTGTACTTGGACATGTGGATACAGGGAAGACAAAAATTCTAGATAAGGTAAGAAAATGTTGTGTGCATTGATATATAACTCTTTGAATAAGTGAATGATACCCTATGAAAAGCTAATAGAAACTATAGCACACATGGGCAGTTCTGTTTACAGTAAGTAAGCTGTTGTTTTATTACTGCTTTTGCTTCTTTATGCATTTTGAAATTTGACTTGGAATCTGCTCTCTCATCCCAGCTCCGTCACACACATGTACAAGATGGTGAAGCAGGTGGTATCACACAGCAAATTGGTGCCACCAATGTCCCTCTTGAAGCTATTAATGAACAAACTAAGATGATTAAAAATGTAAGTGCACTGTATTTCGTGTGTCTTAATCTCTGACAAAAATTGTTATAAATTATTTTACATATAGAAAAAAAGAACAGAATAGTATCACAGATCCACACACTCACCGTTCATAAGTAACAAACTCCACGTTGCCCTTCAGATCTCTTTTTTAAAGACATAAAGCATTAAATATTGTAGGAGTCCTCCTTCCCTCTTGCTCCAAGAGGCAGTTGCTTTTCTGTGTTAAAAGTCTGCCATTTCCTTGTTTTAATACTTTTATCATGGATCCCCATGTTTAAACATGTTTAAACATTCTGTTTCCTCCCCAGCTCTTCTGATTTTATCTCCTATTTCTCAACTTTAGAAATACTCAGTTTTTATTTTTGTTAAATATAACACGAGGGAAAATCACATATGATTAATGTAAAGCTTAGTGAATCAAACACCGTTTGTGTTACTCAGCTTCTGGGTAGAACCTTGCCAGTTTCTTCAGAAGCCTTGTGTCCCTTTTCAGTCCGAGTCCTCCTCTTCCACCCAGGATTAGCTTTTAAAGTCATCTCTAAATGTTGATATTCCGGTCCCGTTATCCGATTACTTCTGCAGAGTCCTCATCTACTGTTTGGTCTCAGAGTGATGGGATGCGGGAGAAAGGTCTGATCCTTCACCTTTATGTACCAGCTTTTCAAACAAAGAGTGGTTTGGTTTTATGTTATTATAAACTCATGGATTTCAACCTGTTTATACTGTGTTTTAATCCATTTCAATTTTTACTATGCCGAGATAGTTCCATCTTTCTAGGATTGATTGGCTTCTGAGTGTTTTTGATACTGTTCAAGTAGTCTTGTTTGTCTTGTGACATCCATGCGCTCTGATGTAACACACAGCATATTGTCACATGCTGGTGTCTCTCTTCAGTCTGAGTTCTGTGTTTAGAAAGGCTCTGTGAGTGTGTCACTGCAGCTTTTGTTTTGTTTGTTGGAAGTTGTTTTTTGAAGCTTGTTTTCTCATAGATTCCTAAAGGAGTAATGGAAGTAATATTCCTTGAGTTCTTTGAACATTGAAGCGTTACTTTGTGACTTTCATCCTGGAAAATCAGTTGGCTGCATGTAAATCCTTGGTTCACTTTTTCTCTCCTAAAGTGTATTGACTGTTGTTCGAGTTTCTTCTCACATAAAGCTTCACCTTTCAAGTTTTAATACAAGCTGGCTTTCATCCTCTTATAAGCTATGTGGTCTTTTGCATCTTGGTATTGGTTGTTCTGGGTCAATTTTCTAGTTATATGGTGTTCCATTTTAGTATATAGTTTAATATCTTTATTTTAGGATAGTTTTCTTGAATTGCAGTTTTCTGAATTTGTAAATGAAATTTGATTCTGGTGGTTTTTATTGTTTGTATTCCAGACAGTGAACTGAAAGTAATTATGGCAGATTTTGATTTAAGACCACCAGAATGCAAAATTGAAATGTTTTGCATTTGAATCATTTTGACTTAGATCACTAGATAAGATTTTGGAAAATCATATCAAGATTGACAAAAGTATAGATAAACAAAGTGAAAAAAGTTCTGTGTGTGTATGCGTAAGAGAGATTTGTTGGCCAGTGCTAATGTTCAGGTTAAAAGAGGATGTCCATATCTCAGTTCAGTTCAGTTCAGTCACCTAGTCATGTCCGACTGTTTGAGACCCCATAGACTGTATCACACTAGGCTTTGCTGTCCATCACCAACTCCTGGAGCTTGCTCAAACTCATGTCCATCAAGTCGATGATATCATCCAACCATCTCATCCTCTGTTGTCCCCTTCTCCCCCTGCCTTTAATCTTTCTCAGCATCAGGGTCTTTTCTAATGAGTCAGTTCTTCACATCAGGTGGCAGAACATTGGAGCTTCAGCTTCAGCATCAGTCCTTCCAGTGGCTGAATACTCAGGTGTAATGCTCTTTCCATTCGTTCATGGACTTTTGTCCAGAAGATCAAGTCTTTATAATGACATTTGAATAAAGCAGGATATGAGCTTAATTCTTTCAATAATATGTTAATTTTCTTTTAAACATACTTTGGGATATTTTTCAGAGTTTAGAATTGCTCTAAAATTTGACCAGATAAGTTTTCCAAACACTGAGAGCCTCTTCTTCTGTGTTAGCTTTTTATAGATAATCACTCTCAGATCCTCTGTCATTTGTCCCTTACGAGTAATCTGTTCAGTTTTAGACTACATCATAGTTAACAAGGGGAATTTTTCTCATTTCATTTTTTTCTACGGAACGCCTTTTAATATTAATGAAAATGTTAACTGTTGTGCTTTGCTGGTTGACTCACTGTTTTAAAGCAGTTCATTTGGAAAAGGAAGTGCTGTTATTTTGAAGTTTTCCTGGCAGAATAATTGTCTTGTAAAGATGCTTTTGTTGTTTTGGTTCTTTGTTAAGTCAGCTCTCCACTTTTCCTATTTTTTCTAGTTTGATCGAGAGAACGTACGGATTCCAGGAATGCTGATTATTGACACTCCGGGGCATGAGTCTTTCAGGTAAGAGTGATTTGTGTCTTTTGTCAGCAGGCACACTGCTTGAAGCCAGTAAGTCTCGACGTTCAGTGAGTGAGGACTTCTGACTAGTCATTAATCTTTGTGTACTATTTTGATATCTGTGGTCCTTGTAACTACCAGCCCTCACCTGTGCCTCACTGACTTGTTAGTAGGACTTTATTTGGGGACTTGTTTTTTTGTAGAGAGAAGTCTTTTCCACTTTGAAAGAGCAAATCCTAATACATGCCTGGTCTATCTCCTATGAAACTGTTACAGGTGGAGTTTTATTCTGTTGCCTCTTGACCATGTTCCTTAGTGCAAAAAACTTGGTCAGTAAAACTGGCAGAAATAATGGAGGAATTTCTGGAACTAAGTCATTGCAACTGATGTCAGTTCACTGTCAGATGAGCATTTGGCATGTTAAGGGCTAATGCCACTTGAATTTAATGCATGTACTTCATTTTGTTCTTTCTGTGTGGGTTTTACAAAGAAATGAACATTTTAAGTTTCTTTGAGTAAAAGTATTTAATTTCAAGATTTCTATTTATGTGTCCTTTTCCAACAGTAATCTGAGAAACAGAGGAAGCTCTCTTTGTGACATTGCCATTTTAGTTGTTGATATTATGCATGGTTTGGAGCCCCAGACAATTGAATCTATCAACCTTTTGAAATCTAAAAAATGTCCCTTCATTGTTGCCCTCAATAAGGTAAGCTCCTCTTCTGAAAAATTAAGTCGTGAAAATGTGCTTATTTTTTATGGTTAACATAACTTTCATATAAGAAAATACACTCCTGTTAAGTGTACAGTTCAGTGTATGTGGACAAAATCACACATACATACAGCCACCATCATTTAGAATATAGACCTAATGTCCATATTCCCAGAATGTTCCCTCGTGTTCTTTTTGTTTTTTTCCCCTTCATGTTCTTTTAAGTCAGTGCGCCCCTTCTACACCCCTAATACCAGCTTTCTTTCTGCCATCATAGACTAGCTTTGTCTGTTTTATAGTTTCATATTAATGGAACTACACAGTGTGTGACCTCTTTATCCATGTTGCTACATAGGTCATAGATTGTTCTTTTTATTGTTCAGTAAGATTTCATTATCTGGTTAATATGTCTTCACCATACTTCATCCATGTATCTGTTGAAGGATTCTTGGATTGATTATAGTTTTAGGTTATTAACGAAGCAGCTATGAACATTTTTACAGAAGTCTTTGTGTAGACATTTATTTTCCTTTACTTGTAGTAAATTTTTAGGAATAGAATTGCTGGGTCATATGGTAGGTATATATTCAGCCTTATGAGAAAATGACACATTTTCCCAAAGAAATGGTACCATTGTACATTTTTTAACCAGCAATTAGGAAGAGTTCGTTTCTGCACATTCTTGCCAACACTGAACCCCTGCCTGCTGCCACTCTAATTAAAGTGTGTAGTGCCAAAGTGTACCATTTCCATTTGCATTTCCATGATGACTAATGGCATCAGACATCTTTTTGTAGATTTACTTGATTTCTCAAGTATCTGTTCAAACTCCTTTGCTCGTTTTTTATTAGATTGTCGTCCTCCTCAGTTGTAAGAGTTCTTTATATTGTCGACAGAAGCCCTTTGTCAGTTGCGTGTGTTGCAGATGTGTTTTTAGAGTCAGACTTAGTTTTTCGTTTCTTTAATGATGTTTTTTTGAAGAGAAGACATTTGTAATTTTAGCAAAATTGATTTATGAGAAATTTTTAAATAATTTCTTGTTTGTATTCTATACAAGTAACCTTTTCCCACCCCAAGTTCATGAAAATTTTTTTCCAGTGTTGCTAGATACTTATGATTTTAATTTTGCATGATATAAAGTAGAATCCAAAGTTCACTTTTTTCAAAATGTATATATTCTTCCCCCATTGAATTACTTTGCAATCTTTGTTAAAAATGGCCATGTTCGTATGTTTGTTCTTAGTATTTCTCTTCTCTTCCGCTGACCTCTGTATCCATCCTCACGCCACTGCTTCCCTGTCTTGATTGTAGTTTCATAGTGATTCATGAAAGCAGATGGTGGTTAAGTTCTTCAACTTTTTATTTCTCAAATTTGTTTTGGTTATTTCAGGGTCTTTGAATTTCCATATAAAGTTTAGAATCAGCTTGTTATTTTCTGCAAAAAACCTTCTGGGATTTTAATTGGGGTTGTGTTTGTAGATAAATTCTGGGAGAATGGACATTTTAACAAAGTTGAGTCTTGCAGTCAGTGAGCATGGTGTCTGTCTCTACAGTCACTTTGTCTTGACAGTATGCTATAGTTTTTTATTGTCCATGTGTTGGTCATATTTTACTAAATTTTTCCTAATATTTCATGCTTTTGGTGTTACTGTAAATAGCTGTTTAAATTTTGGATTTCTAATCATCAATTTTAAATAAAAATACAGTTGATTTTTATATATTGACCTTTATCCTGTGACCTTTTAAATTCACTAGATTAGGCCTAGGGACTTCTTTTGTAGTTCATGTGGGATTTTCTGTAGTTTGCCAAAAAGTTCATTCGGGTTTTCCAGGTTTGGGGAAAACCCAAATGAACTTTGTGGTCAAATCAGTACATGACTATGTAATCTGCTGATGAAAACTTTTTTACTTTTCCCCTTATCTGTATCCTTTATAAATGTTTTTCTTCTGTATTTTACTAACTGGATCTCCTAGAATAGTGCTGAATAAAAGTGGTGACAGACATCCTTTTCTCTTCTTTCTTCTCCATCTTAGGGGAAAGTTCTCCATCTTTCCCCATTAGGCATGCTGGCAGGTATAAATGCACTTTATTAAGCTGAGGACATTCCCTTCTATTCCTAGGTTACTTAGTATTGTTTTTTGTTTGTCTTGAGATGGTTGTTGATTTTTGTCAGATGCCTGTTCTCCGTCTCTTGATATGTTCATGTGGCTTTTCTCCTTTATTCAGTTAACGGTGAGAATTCCTGTTGATGTGGGGATTGGGGGACTTGACTGACTTCTTGTTATTTAAAACTTTATTTTTTTAGAGCACTTTTAGATTCACAGCAAAATTGAGGGGAAAGTACCCCTGTCTTCACACATACAAAGCCTCCCCCATTATTGACATCCTGCAGGAAGAGGAACCTTTGTTAAACTGATGAGCCTCCATTGACGTGTCATTATCACTCAAAATTCTTAGTTCACTCTGGGTGGTGTTATACTCTCTGAGTTTGGACAGAGCTGGAGGAGACTGACCACTAAGCCTTCTTCACAGTCCCAGCTTCACTAGATGACCTTTGAAAACTGAATTCTTTCTAAGCTTATCACTTTTTTAGAAGAGAGATGAAGATTCTCATTAAGCTCTGATCAGCACCAGTTGTAAGATGGAGTTGTTTTCTATCTTTTCTAAGTCATAAATCCTGTTAAATGGTAACAAAAAGAATTTACTGAGTGCCTACTGCATACTCAACCCTTACCATATATTCCAACTACTGTTAATTTTGGAGAAAGACTGTTTTGTGGGTCGCTTAGTTCAGTTTGAACTTATAATAGTTTCTGTGTCTTTTACTATACAATGTGCACACCTGGTAGACCATTTCTTTCCACTTCATTTTGTTATCTTTTTTCCTTCTAGGAGTTTAACTGTGTTTAATCCAATTTCCTTAATTAATTAAGGTCATTCGAATGTTGCTTTTTTCAAATGCAGACAGGTCCTCCCTTAGGAGTTTTCTCCCAGACTGTGCAAGCCTGTGCTTTTGACTTCTCACCAGAACGTGGTTTGGCCAGTGGTGGGCAAATCTGAATTAAGTAAGCACAGTGACCCTGCCACACTGTGGTCTTATGACATGGAAGTCTCTATTTGCTCCTTACTCCTAGAACTTTCCTAGAAAAACCGACAGTCTTAACAGGACCTCAGCCTGCTCTTCTGCTGTAGGCACCGCCTTAGTCAACTGACTAAGTTTTGTTGTTTTGTTGTTTCCGGAGAAGCAGCATCCTGAGAGCTCTGAGTTGGCAGCAGAGTGGGACAGTGGTTAAGAGCTTGGTGTCCAGGGTTTGAATCCTGTGTTCCTATCCTGGCTTTGCCACTTCAGACTTACAAAAATGGGCCTTAATTAGCCTCTTTTTGCCTGCAAAATAGAGCATTATTAAATTTTTGTAAGAATTAGATAAAATATGTCAGGTTCTTAAGACTAGTATTTGATTAGAGTAAGGTTCAAAATAGGTTCGTTATTATCAAGTGGAAAAACTGTAACATAAGTATTTTCATTCTTTCTATAAATTTGCTTTTTCCTTATTTTTAAAGTGTTAATCGATCAGTTGTGTCCGACCTTTTCAACACCATGGACTATAGCCCGCCAGGCTCCTCTGTCCATGGAATTTCTCAGGCAAGAATACTGGAGTGGGTTGCCATTCCCTTTTCCAGGGTATCTTTCCAACCCAGGGATCAAACTCCAGTCTCCTGTATTATAGGAGGTTTCTTCATTGAGCCACCAGGGAGGATTGAGGTAAAATTTATATACAGTGTGAAATTGAGTTTTGATAAATGTATTCATATATCCTTGTCTATTTTTGTATAGTCACTAAGTTGTGTCCAACTCTTTGCGACCCATGGACTGTAGCCCACCAGGCTCCTCTGTCCATGGGATTCTCCAGGCAAGAATACTAGAGTGGGTTGCCATTCCCTTCTCCGGGGATCTTCCCAACCCAGGGATTGAACCCAGGTCTCCTGCATTGGCATGTGGGTTCTTTACCACTGAGCCACCAAGGAAGTCCACATCCTTGTTAAATAGCCCAAATTAAGACATAAAACTTTCCATCACCTCACAAGTACTAGTGTGCTCCATTCTAGTCAGTTCCCAGCCCCTCATAGCAATCACTGTTCCAAATTCTGTGTCCATGGGTTAGTTTTGCCTGTTCTTAAACTTCATGTAAGTCAAATTTGACAAAATATACTCTTTTGTGTCTGGCTTTTTACATTTAACATTATGCTTCTGTGAATTCATCCATGTTTTTTGAGGGTGGTGAGAAGTTTATTACTATTTTTTAAATAAGTCTTAATTTTTAAGGACAGTTTTAAGTTCACAGCAAAACTGAGGGGAAAGTAGAGATTTCTGATAGACTCCCTGCCCCACACAGGCATAGCTTTTGCCATAGTTGTTCCCATGATCAGCATACCCCGCCAAGTGCTACGTTTGTTGCAGCTGATGAACCTACACTGACACACTCAGAGTCCATAGTTTACCTTAAAATTTACTCTTGGTGTGGCACGTGCTCTGGGTTTGCACAGATGTGTCGTGTATCCACCAGTATAGAATCACACGTTTTCACTGCCCTAAATATCCTCTGGGCTCCACCTACCTCCACCCACTGTCAGCCACTGGTCTTACTGTCTTCCTAGTTTTGCCCTTTCCAGAGTGGTCATATAGTTGGCATTCTATAGTATGTATGTAGTCTTTTCAGATTATCTTCTTTCTGTTAGTAATGTGTTAAAAGTTTCTTCTCTGTCTTTTTTCCGTGACTTGATAGTTCTTTTCTTTTAGCACTGAATGATATCCCATTGTCTAGATGACCCATAGTTTATTTATCCATTTACCCACCAAAGGACGTCTCAGTTTTGATAATTATGAATAAAGCTGCTGTAGACATTTTGTGTGCGCGTAAGTTTTCAGCTCCTGGGTAAATAACAGTGGAGCGTGATGGCTGGACTGTTTGGTCAGAGTGTTTAGTTTTCGTAGTCTTCCAGAGTATCTGTAGCATGTTGTATTTCCACCAGCAGTGAAGGAGAGTTCCCATTGCTCCTCATCCTCACCAGCATTTGGTGTTGTGTTTTGAAGTTTGGCTGTTCTGATGGGTGTGTGCTGTGCTTAGTCATGTCCAAGTCTTTGTGACCCCATGGATTGTAGCCCACTAGGCTCCTCTGTCCATGGGATTCTCCAGGCAAGAATACTGGAGTGGGTTGCCATGTCCTCCTCCAGGGGATCTTCCCAACCCAGGGATCAAAGCCAGATCTCCTGCATTGCAGGCAGATTCATTAGCGTCTGAGCCAGCAGGGAACCCCATGAATACTGGAGTGGGTTGCCATGCCCTTCTCCAGGGGACCTTCCCGACCCAGGAATCAAATCGGGTTCTTCTGCACTGCAGGCGGATTCTTTACAGCTGAGCTCCAGGGAAGCCTGATAGGTGTGTAGCAGTATCTTGTTTTAATTCGTATTTCACTGGTGACATAAGATGACATCTTTTCATGTACCTGTTTGCCATTTGTACATCTTCTTTGATGAAGTGTCTGTTAAA
>NW_011495064.1:5253616-5262335 GCF_000754665.1 Bison bison bison
ACATCTTTTCATGTACTTATTTGCCATCTATATATCTTTTTTGGTGAAGTGTTTGTTAAGCATTTTGGCCCATTTTAAACATTGGGTTCTTTGTTTACTTACTGTTGAATTTTAAAAGTTATTTGTATATTTTAGATATTGTTCCTTCATCCACATGTTATTTTGCCAGTATTCTCTTCTATCTGTGCTTTGTTATCTCACTTTCTTTACTCTGTTTCACAGAACAAACTTTTTAATTAAGTCTAATTTATCAGTTCTGTTTTTCATGGATCATGCCTTTGGTGTTTCATCTGGTCATCACCATGGCCAAGGTCATCTGGGTTTTGTCCTGTTTAAAGAGTTTGAGAGTCCGGTGTTTTACATTTGGATGATCCCTTCTGAGTTCGTTTTTGTGAAGGGTCTGAGATCCGTGCGTCTCTTCAGCGTTTTGCCTGTGGACACAGTTGGTCCGGCACCATTTGTTCTTTACCTCCTTTTTAAAACAGTAAACCAACTTTTCATTACTGGAGCAACACCCGCTTGGGCAGAGTATATTTTTTATGTTTTGCTGGATTTGATGAGCTTTTTTATCTGCGAAGATTTTTGTGTCTCTCCGTGAGTGATTTTGATATATAGTTTTCTTTTAATATCTCTTGTCTGGTTTTCAGAATAATGACCTTATAAGATGAGAAGTATTTCCTCCTCTGTTTTCCGAAAGGGTTTGTGTAGAAATATTCTTCTTTAGGTATTTGATAGGATTCATTAGTAAAGCCACATGAGCATGGAGTTTAAGTAAGCTGAGTTATTTATTTAACTCAGTTTTATTTAGTTTTTACTTTCCTTTTGTTAGTATAGAAATCTGTGTCTTTCAAAGGACTAGCTTTCGGTTTTATTGATATTCTGTACTGTTTGTCTATTTTGTATTTCATTGATTTCAGGGGGTAATTTTTATTTTTATTTTTTATTTTTTGTCTTTTTGGTTACATTTGTATTCATTGTTCTTTCTCTGGTTTCTTAAAATGGAAGCTTTCACATATTTTTTTTTTTCTTTTCTAACACAAACATTTAAAGGTCTGCCTAGCACTATTAAAAACATTGCTTAGACATACTGTGTTTTTATTATCACAGGTAAAATGTTTTCTAAATAGTTTTATTGATACAGAATTCTAGGTTAAAAAAATTCTGTTTTCCTTCACTGTCTTCACTTTCTGGCTTTTATCTCTAGTCACTCTTTGTTCCACAGTGTGTAATGTGGGATTTGTTGGATTGCTTTTAAAAAGACTTTTTAAGAATTTTGTCAGTGAGATTATGTAATAGTTTTCTTTATATTTATCCTGCTTCAGTTTGATTTCCTTAGAAAGTTCTTGGTCATTATTTGTGCAGTTATTTTTCTGCTCTCTTATTCTTCTTTAAGTGTTTGATAGAATTCTAGAGCTTTTCTAGACCCTGAGTTACTTCTGTTAATATTGTTTTGTAGAAGTTACTGAAGTTTTCTTTTTCTCCACGATTTTTTCCTGCATGCCTCAGTTGGGGTAGTTTGTATTTGCTTTATCTTATTTGCTCATCTTTAGCATTGTGTCATCTGCTTCAGTTCAGTGATTTTTTCTTTTTAGTTCAGATTTTATATATGTATACACACTTTTTAGCTCTACAGGTTACATGCTTTTCCTTTAAAGTCATTTACATAATTTTATATATATAACAACTGTATATTTATAACAACTGTTTTAAGGCCCCTGGATGCTAATTGGGGGGCTTCCCTGGTGGCTCAGAGGTGATGCTAATTATATCTCATCATTGTCATTTCTGGGTCTAATTCTACTGATTTTCCTTCTTGATGGCATTCAGATTGGTCTGCTACCTTTGTATTATCACCCTAGACTGAGCCAACATAGTATGTTTTTTTTGTTTTTACTATTAAATAATCTTCCTCTTTATACCCATTTATCACTCTTGAAAAGTGAGAGAAAATAGATTATTTAATTAAACAGATTCAACCCTAATTTGAGCAATAAAACAGTTAATGATGGGGTGTTCTCTGAGATAGGAAATAATTATTGTCTTCTGTATTTTTCATATGTCATTTTCCTGGTGATGGTACTTGGCTGTAATTAATCCTTTTTTCTGTCAGCTATTTAACCATTTTGGAATTCCAGCATATGTTAATGTTCCTAGGATATTTTTGAATAAATGGCAGCCTCTCATGAACTGGTTGGAAGCCAGTGGGCAGTGTGGTACTTCAGTTTCTAATTAAGAGGGGATGCAGCTAAGCATATGATCGGGACTTTCGGTTCCATGAAATGTCTGAGTAGTACACACTCTTCCATATGTGTGTGATACACATTCGGATTTCCTGGAGCTTTTACATTAACCTTATTTATTAACTTGTTGAGCTTTGTGAGTGCTTTAGAGATGCTTCTGACATAAAAAACGTTTCTAGATTGATAGGTTGTATGATTGGAAAAAGAGCCCTGACTCTGACGTGGCCGCTACTCTGAAGAAGCAGAAGAAGAACACCAGAGATGAATTTGAGGAGCGGGCCAAGGCGATCATTGTGGAATTTGCACAGCAGGTCAGAAAGCTTCCCTTCTTTACAAGAGACCACATCACAGGAGATTTTTTCTTCTTTTGCCTTGTCTTTATAATCAAGCCAGTACTTTGATAGGTACTGGTTCTGTTTCCCTATGAATGGCATTTAGCATTTTTCATTCTTTTCTCTTCTCCATTCTCCTTAAATTCTTTTATTTCAAAGACCTCTCGTTGCAGTCTGAATTTTTAACACTTAAACAAACACTTGTTAAACACCAAGCTGACTTGGAAGGGAACCACTTTTCTGTACTGTGTACAGGGCACATGTGGTCTAGGTGTTGGTGAGGTGTTCTCAGAATGAAGAGCCATTGTTCATCCAGCCTCCAGTTGGTGGCTTCTGTTCTAGAGGCCTTCCTCCCCAGCTTGGCCTGTACCAGTGACTTTGCTTTTTATGTCTCTAGGGGCTGAATGCAGCTTTGTTCTATGAGAATAAGGATCCCCGCACTTTTGTGTCCTTGGTACCTACCTCTGCACACACTGGCGATGGCATGGGAAGTCTGATCTGCCTTCTTGTTGAGTTGACTCAGACCATGTTGAGTAAGAGGCTTGCCCAGTGTGAGGAGCTGAGAGCCCAGGTGATGGAGGTAATGCCAGCTATTCAGTTTAATCCACCCCGCCCCCCGCCACCTCCCAAGCAGGGTTTTCGGGTGGGGCCATGGATTGCTCTCAATTTAATCAGTGCGGGTCATTGTAGTCTGTGTTTCACCCCCTTTGCAACAATGTGTCCTAGGTTAAGGCTCTCCCGGGAATGGGCACGACTATTGATGTAATACTGATCAATGGGCGTCTGAAGGAAGGAGACACGATTATTGTTCCCGGAGTAGAAGGGCCTATCGTCACGCAGATCCGAGGCCTCCTGTTACCTCCCCCTATGAAGGAGTTAAGAGTGAAGGTGAGTCAGGGTGGTGAGCGTCGGCACGCAGCACTTGCACCATGTTGAGAAGTTCTGCTGGGGTTGTTCCTCCCTTTGAGAGCCAGCTGCTGTAATACACACATGCACCCATCAAGGGTTTAATTCCGGGTGTCTTCATACAGAAAGGACCTTCTATTAGAGATTTGAGAAATTTCTTACTTGCCAGCAGAGTTCCTCATAAAACTCAAATGCACGTTGTTTTGGTTCCACACAGCTATCTAGTTACCAGCAGTAACTGTATGTATGTATTGTGGCATCTTCTGCTGTGACTCATTTGTTTACTCATTCTGTGGTATCTTGGGAATTAAAGTTACTTAGCTTTTTAATGTTGAATTTATCAGTCTTTGATTTGTATTTATTGCTTTTTGCATGTACTTTAGAGAACTCTGCCTGTCCTAGAGTCATGACAGTATCCTCTGTCATCCTGTCCCCTGCTAGCCACCTTTCACGTAAATGTAGTAACAACTGTTTTGATCTCTGTAGAACCAATATGAGAAGCATAAAGAGGTAGAAGCAGCTCAGGGGGTAAAGATTCTTGGAAAGGACCTGGAAAAAACATTGGCTGGTTTACCCCTCCTCGTGGCTTATAAAGAAGATGAAGTCCCAGTTCTTAAAGTGAGTTCATTTCTTTCTTCCTCCAGTGATGTTTTGTGTTGTCTCTTGTGTGAGGAGGGCACTGCTGGGAATGAAGAATAAAATAGGCACCTTTGTCTTCATGGAGACTTATCTGGGTCTCTGAACAAATGGTTGATGGTTCAGAATCACTTCCGTTTGTATAACCACAAACTGGCATAAGTGATCATTTATATACATTAAAGTTAGAACGTTTTATTTAAAAAATGAACCAGGGACTTTCCTGGTGGTCCAGTGGTGAAGACTTTGCTGCAGGTTCAATCCCTGGTCGGGGGACTAAGGTCCCACATGCTTTATGGCCAAAAAACCAAACATAACCCAGAAACGGTGTTGTAACAAATTCAGTACAGATTTTAAAAATGGGTCACATCGAAAAAAAAAGAAGAATCAGAAGCTAGAAGTTCTCCATTCGTGATTTATTTTTTTAAGATACTCAGTTATATATATAGACTGGGCTTCCCTGGTGGCTCAAATGGTAAAGAATCTACCTGCAATGCAGGAGACCTGGGTTCAGTCCCTGCGTTGGGAAGATCCCCTAGAGAAGGGAATGACAACGGACTCCACTATTCTGGCCTAGAGAATTCCATTGCCAGAGGAGCCTGGCAGGCTACAGTCCATGGGGTGGCAAAGATCGGACATGTCTGAGCCGCTTTCACTCAGTCATATAGACAGAACTAACGAATCTCTTACTGGGTTCTAGAGGTCATTGTAAAGCCCGTCTGCCTGTCTTCAGGAGTAGGTGGCACACATGAGCCCAGCAGAGCTTCACAAAAGCAAACGCTGAGACATGACTGTTTATTCTCTTGTGAAGAGAAAACCCCGCTGTTGGCAGCACGGGGCTCCCGTGTGCTGGGGCAGCTGCTCTGGAGGCAGCACCCAGTCACTGCTCAGAGTCGGCCAGTGAGCGCAGGGTGCCCCTCTAGCCAGTCTCCAGGAGGCTTGTGGACTTGTGTGTCTTTCATGGCAACGACCGGGTGGTTTTACTGACCTCTGATCAAAATCTCTCCACCTTGTATGGAGCAGTGATAAAGGACTGTTGAGATGAGGGGTCTTGACCGTCAAACCCGCTGGGCTTAGGACTCCTGTACCATAAATAATGACATCATTATTTATGATGTCATTCCTTTCATCCATCTGCTTTGTATCTACTCTGCCAGGTGGTGCAAAGGTCTCACATGTTCCAGCATTAGTCAGCCTAACCGAAGTGAGATGGGCACAGCTCAGGTCTGCACCCACGTCTCTTCTTCCCTTCCCGCACAAGTTTACCATGCCTTGCCCGCACTCAGCCTTGGGTTCATATTTTCAGATGAACACTTAATCAAAAAGAGAAACGATTTAATTCTAGGCTGCTGAGATAGCGGTGTATTTATAACCTTGTCAAATGTCGTTTCTTCTCAAGGATGAGCTGATCCACGAGTTAAAGCAGACACTGAACGCTATCAAATTAGAAGAGAAAGGCGTCTACGTCCAGGCCTCGACCCTGGGATCTCTGGAAGCTCTCCTTGAATTTCTGAAGACATCAGAAGTGCCCGTAAGTCATGGGGCCGACTCCCCAGGACTCGGTGGGGGGCGCTGTCTGGGGGGCTGTCCTGTCACCTGACACAGGCATTTGAACTGGGAACCCCCTTTTACAGTACGCAGGGATCAACATTGGGCCCGTCCACAAAAAAGACGTCATGAAGGCTTCGGTGATGCTGGAACACGACCCTCAGTAAGTCATTTCTCCTCTGCACTGAAGGCTTGCATGCTGCCTGTTTGATTGATTGGGACTGTTAAGACTCGGTCTATATTTCATCCAGTAACCCTTGATGTGTTTTAACCTTTTAGGTATGCAGTGATTTTGGCCTTCGATGTGAGAATTGAACGGGATGCCCAAGAAATGGCTGATAGTTTAGGAGTTAGAATTTTTAGTGCAGAAATTATTTATCATTTATTTGATGCCTTTACGAAATACAGACAAGACTACAAGAAACAGAAACAAGAAGAATTTAAGTAAGTTGGTAGTTTTACCTGCTTTGGAGCTGTGCTGATGCAGCTGCTGCTGCGCCGGCCTACAGTCGCAGACAGGTGTGTGGGCATCAGCAGCGTGGCGCTTGCTGCCCCACGGTGACGAGCTGCCACAGACCCCGCCCGCCTGGGACGCAGTGTGTGACCCCACGTTCTCTGTAACGTTTCTTTTCAGTATTTTATTTTCCATTCGGCAGACCTAGGTTGCATTAATGGGTTGGGAGTCCTCACCTGGGGTCGCGTGGACCAGCGTGAGCGGGGAATTAGAAAGTGAAGGGCCCTGCGTGAGGAGCCTCGCCGCCTCCAGCAGAGCTCCAAGGGCGACCCTGGCAGGTCCCTTCTCTTGGAGCTCAGGGGTAGGACTAGTAGAGAACATGGGAGAAGCTGGGAGATGCAGGGTAAAGCAGGGAAAAGCCTCAGGGAGGCGAGCTGAGTTTGACGGTGTGGCTAGGGAGGCAGCTGATCTGAGAACGGAGGGTGCAGCCCAGACGCCTGGGGCGGGGTTGGGGGGTAAGAAGAGCCCTGATCAGGGTGGGTACTGAGGCAGAGGCACCGGTGACCTCGGGGAGAGCGCAGGAAGCACCTGGTAGGCTGTGGGCAGGGCTTTAGGGGTCAGCGGTAAGAGCCCTTCGCCAGCCCCCCGGTCCAGGCGGGATGTGGGTGGGGCTCTGGCCAGCAGGACCTGCGGGAGGGCCAGCCTCCCTGTTGCTCTCCCCCGAGGGGAGGAGACATCTCAAGAGTCACTGGTGCTTGCTTTTTCATGCATCTTAAGGGATTCTGTAAGCTGAAAAATCCTTGGGTTGTACTTTTTTCTTGCAGGCACATAGCAGTATTCCCCTGCAAGATAAAGATCCTCCCTCAGTTTATCTTCAATTCTCGGGATCCGATAGTGATGGGCGTGACTGTGGAAGCAGGGCAGGTGAAGCAGGGGACACCCATGTGCGTGCCCAGCAAAAATGTAAGTTCTGGGTGTACTTAGAAAAGTCTTCTCTTAAAGCAGTTCTGGCAGTTCAGGAGTGAACAAAAAACCCAGCAGAGCTCGTCCCTCCCTGTACTTGACTCCTCGATGGCAGCTCCTTATCAGTGTGGATTCTCAGCACCTGGTGTCAGTGCTTGACGTAATGAAAGCTGCAGAATTATTGACCTTCGTACTTCTGAGTCTGGGAGAAAATTCAGACTAGAATAATGAACACTCATTCATCTTTCCTCTGGATTAGCGTCATACCTAGGGAAAAGTAACATTGAGTAAATCCTGTGATTCACAGTTCTCATTGACACTTCACCGATAGTGCCCCAAATGTCTCTGGTCATGTTGTTTGCTGATCCTGCCCAGGGCTCCATCCAGGTATGTGGAGTCTGGTTATTAGCGCTTCGGTCTTGATCAGGAACAGCCCGCCATCCTTTCTGAAGAGTCCAGACCAGTAGTTTCACAGAGGGCTCCTCAGCCTGGATTTGTCTGGTGGTTTCCACGTGGCTGGGAAGGACACTCAGCATCTCCATCAGGGACAGTTTGCCCAGTTTAACCACTCACTGTCCTGCCCTGGGCAGTGGTTGTACCTTCTCCCCCACCCTGGACTTCCTTCCCTTCAGGCATCTTGTACACAAGGGTTCATCTCTCTCAGTACCCAGTTATCTGGCGTTTGGTCGGCAGAAGCCCATTCAGGCTGGGTCCTGTCCTTGCTGCATGGCACTTGGAGCCTGCTGTCACTTGCTGGGGCCCTAAGGTGCCCCAGGAGGCCTGGTTCCCGAGTACCGTCCTCTGCGCACTGTGACTCAGCTGCCCCTGGGGCTCATCGCTCCTCCACCAGCTCAGTGGGCTGAGCTGGACACTTCCTGGCAGCAGGGGTCCCTGGTGGGGCTTTAGCCAAACTAGATTCCGTTTTCACTCATATTCTCCTGGGTGAGGATCCAGGCAGCAGTGGTGCTCTGGCTCCCCTCACTGTGGCCAAGGGCAGGTGGCTCACAGCGCCCACCCCACGTGGGCTCCCTGCCTCTCCACTCGCCCCCTTGTTCTCCATGCCGGTCACCCCAGGCTCATTTCTGACCCGGGGCTTCTGGGCCTGCTGTTCCTCCTCCTCCGGCAGTTGTCACGCAGAGGGCAGGATAGAAACAACTCAGAGGGCCTCTGCTCACACTGCAGTTTCTGTTCTTTACAGTTTGTTGACATTGGAATAGTAACAAGTATTGAAGTAAACCATAAACAAGTGGATGTTGCGAAAAAAGGACAAGAAGTCTGTGTCAAAATAGAACCCATCCCAGGTGAATCTCCCAAAATGTATGGACGCCATTTTGAAGCTACAGACATTCTCGTCAGTAAGGTAAGCCACTCACTCAGCAGTTAAGAGAGGGGGCTGTCGGCTCTTCTGATGACTTTACTCGGGAGCGGAGGGCTGATGTTTAGAACCCGAAGGGACTGGATTCTTCATTAAAGCTTGGCCTGGCGTCCAGCCTCCTCAGAGCACCCACTAGAACATCTAGGTCGGGCCCCTTCTCCCTGACTTGCTGAGCAGAGGGGGCCCTGGGCCTCTGCGTCCTGACAGACAGGTGGGTGTGGCCTTGCTGAGCCCCGCCGGAGCTGTCTTGGTGATGGCAGCACCG
>NW_011495064.1:5262435-5269927 GCF_000754665.1 Bison bison bison
TCGCCAGCCCCCCGGTCCAGGCGGGATGTGGGTGGGGCTCTGGCCAGCAGGACCTGCGGGAGGGCCAGCCTCCCTGTTGCTCTCCCCCGAGGGGAGGAGACATCTCAAGAGTCACTGGTGCTTGCTTTTTCATGCATCTTAAGGGATTCTGTAAGCTGAAAAATCCTTGGGTTGTACTTTTTTCTTGCAGGCACATAGCAGTATTCCCCTGCAAGATAAAGATCCTCCCTCAGTTTATCTTCAATTCTCGGGATCCGATAGTGATGGGCGTGACTGTGGAAGCAGGGCAGGTGAAGCAGGGGACACCCATGTGCGTGCCCAGCAAAAATTTTGTTGACATTGGAATAGTAACAAGTATTGAAGTAAACCATAAACAAGTGGATGTTGCGAAAAAAGGACAAGAAGTCTGTGTCAAAATAGAACCCATCCCAGGTGAATCTCCCAAAATGTATGGACGCCATTTTGAAGCTACAGACATTCTCGTCAGTAAGATCAGCCGGCAGTCCATCGATGCTCTCAAAGACTGGTTCAGAGACGAGATGCAGAAGAGTGACTGGCAGCTTATTGTGGAGCTGAAGAAAGTGTTTGAAATCATCTAATTTTTCCACCGGGGGCAGAAATTGGAGTCAATGCAATATTATGTGGTAATATCACCAAGAAAAACAAGGAATGGACCTGTCTGAACACTGATTGACCTTAAGTATAGAAGGAAAAAACTAGGTGTATAAAATGTTTTCCATGAGAAACCAAGAAACTACACTGGTTTGACAGTGGTCGATACACGTCCCCACAGCTCCGACGTGCCTGTTCACTCGCCCACGCCCTCCCCTACTGGCTGCTGTTTTAAAGTTTGCCCTTCCTTCCCCAAGTTTGGATTTTTATTACAGATCTAAAGCTCTTTCAATTTTATACTGATTAAATCAGTACTGCAGTATTTGATTAACCAAGCTTCTGCAGATTTTGTGATTCTTGGGACTTTTTTGAGGTAAGAAACACATCTTTATTTATTCATTTCCTTCCCAGTGATTCTTCTCCCAGCGTTCTTCTGCCATATGCCCTTAGGAATTTTTTAAAATAGAAAATTTCGGCTTTCTTGATATTTCTTTATCTGCTTTGTGTGAAACCATGGTGTCGAGCATCGCCGGCTGCCCTTCACCGCTTGTGTGGTCATGAGTGTCCACAGTTCTCAGCACCATCCTCAGTTCTAATAAAGAACCCAGACGCGGCCCGCAAGCGCCGCTGGGCTTCCCTTCCTGTCCGCAGAGCTGCTCTCCAAGCCTCCTCCCGGTACAGCACGTTCTCTCGAGGACAGGAACCGTCCGGTCACCTTGGGTCTTAGCACACGTCGCAGCAGGGTTTTTACACATCAGTCTGCGTCTGTTTGTCCTGGCAGGTTCTATCTATCATGCATATATTTTCTGACGAGACAATCAGCAGGGTGTTAACTGTCTGGACTTAGTATTTCTTTCTAAGTTGTTACAGAGGCATAACAGTTTCGTCATATTAGTAATTTGGTGGTAGCTAGTTCCCTAAGGTTTTCCTGAAGAATATGGGAAGTGGGTCCCTGAGAGCAGCAGTCTGTTAGCATCAGACTAGTACCTGCCTACCTTCTATAGCACAGTGTTGAGTGAAGTCAGTGGGGGTGTTGGATAGCAGGTGTCCCCAAGTATTCACTGGCATAGAGTTATAAACTATATTTTTAAAGTCATATAGCATAGACGAATACTTTTATATACATTTGGAAATCTGTACCATTCTTCATTATTTCTGAAGTTTCTCAAGGGCCAGTAGAGGCAAAGACAAAACCTCTCAACCATCTGGGGACACAATTTTCCCAGGAAAAACTCAGTCTTCATTGTGTGTGTGTTCTAATTCAAAATATGTGAATTCCTCCACTCGGAAGAAGTAAAGAAGACTTTGTTAACATGTTCCTGTGTCGGTGCTTTGGGTTAGGAGTGAGTGAGTGCACGCTTGCTTTACCCTTGCTTGGCTGGCACAAGTACACACCAGTCAGGGCTCTCAGGAATGTCAGCGCTTAGCACGGAGCCTGTAACCGGCCAGCTTGGAGGGTTTTCAGCCTCTTTAAGTAGAATAGTTCAGGATTTGCTTCCTAAAGGATTCACAAAAAGGAGCCTGTACAAAATATACATACAGTTCTTTATTAAACAACTGTAAACACTTCACTGTAAAAATCCATAAAACTTTATAAACAAACATTTTGTAAATAGAATCTATGCTACAGTAAAAGAACACAATTATTTACATGCAATACTGACAAATTTGGCACTTACTGAAAAGAAATGTACAAAACACTTTGCTTAAAAAGAAATTTAAAATTATAAAACTCAGAGCATTACTCTCATGCACTTTGCAAATACCTCACAAGCACTTATGGCACAGCTAGTGGAGAGCGCCAGGCTCCCTGGTAACTCATCTTCATGTGACTTTTAATGTGCTTCCGTACGTTTGCTGTAAAACCACCTGAACATTGTCGAGAATAAAGTCAAATGCCATATTCCAAACCGACTCCACCGACTGCTGCATCAGCCTACAGGTGAGGAGAGAAGAGGTTAGTGTATATTAAGTAAGGCTTAAAGGTTTGAACAGTTTCAATATAAACACTCAAAAAGGTACTTCTATGGTTTGACTTACTTGAGAGGAGGAACAATCTCGTTTTGACCCCTTTTTACTCCCCAGTCAATACTAGCTGGTGTTCAAAATGAAAACCATGGCTCTCACGTAAGTAACTCTGAGGAGCCCAGTTAATGTAAGCAATGCCCAGAAAGGGTGCAGCCTGCCTGCACCCCCCCGCCATCCTGCCCTACCCCACGAGCTGTGGTGACAGACACGCTTTTTCCTTTTGGTAAAAAGCACTGAATAGTTTACCTTTTCATGTATTTTATAACGAGGTCCAACTTTTCCAAATCCTTTTCCTCTATTAGATCAGTGCAGTATTTTACAACTTGCAGAATGTCTTCCTCCATCGGATCTAGAGTGGGGAGAACAGTGTGAGGGTCAGCTTATCCTTCTGAAGGGGGAAGGCTGCACTCCGTGGGGAAAGTGGGGAGACCTCACCCCGGGGGGCTGTAGTGAGCAAGGCTGCAGAGCCAAGCCCACAGTGCAGGGGCTGGTTTATCAGACCTTGGAAACTAGCTCCTCCCTCTAGCTGAGTTCATGCTCTACACCCAGGCTGTCACTTCTCAGCACCGACAGCAGGGCCACCAACCTGAAATGGTGGTGATCCACTCTCTGAGCAGAGTCTTCACGTCACTGAACTCCACGGCTCCAGCCAGGTTGGGCGCCGGGGGCCTGACACTTGTGGATACGTCAGGCTGCAACCCAGAAAGGCCAGCAACACCTGAAGTGGAAGCAGAGAGTTCTCCCTGTTAAGAAAACAAATGATAACAAGTGCTGGATTTACATAACATCCGGTACAGGAGGATCTGATGAAGGAAGGGGTCAAAGTTTAAAAAACGTAGAAGAGTTACCAGAGGTTTCTCTGACGTGGGACCTTCGTGTTTTAGAAACCCATCAAGGAGCTTCTGGGGACTTGTGCAGGCCCCTGGCAGGGTCTTCGCTGGGCTGTTCACCAGTGTGGTTTTCAGAGGGCTCTGAATCTTTCTTTGGGGGCTGAGGGGATTTTTTTTCTTGTTTCTTTTCTTGTCTTTCGCTGCTGCTGGTTTTAGCTGCAGTAACGGGTTCTTTGGCACTAGAGGAAGATGGATGTAAGATCCTCAACATACATGCCAAGGGGGTGAGGGGGAGAGCATACAGGCTCCCTTTTCTGCCGTGTGCAGCCCCGCACGTGGGCACGTGCCCAGTCTGAGGGCGGCCGCCAGCCCCACAGCTCCAAGGGTTGCTCGGCCTCATGGCCTCTGCGTGTCTATCTCGGGGGCTCACAGGAGTCAAGGGAAACTTCCAACAGGGGGACTGCTTCCGACAGTTCAGCAGCACTGTTACTCTCGTTTTCATTTTAACAACTTCTTGTTAAAATGACTTCTGACCGGAGACATTAATGTGTTATTGGAACAGAACGTTACTGGCCAGAGGTATTTCAGTGTTCACTTATATAACAAACCGCTTACTGCAAAAACCCCCCCCCCGCCCCAAAAAAAAAAAAATCCCCAGGGCAGTGATGTGTTAAATGTGTTTGTGACGCATGTTCAGAAAACCTTCAGATTCTGTGCTTTAAAGCTACATCCTTTGAAGGAACAGTCTCAAAGGACAGCAGACTTGACAGATAACTCAGATTTCTGGGTGGTATCCTGTTCAGATGTAAGAAGTTCCAGGTACGGTCCGCCTGGGACTCGGACAGCCTCCCCTGTCTCTGAGCGGACGGGCACGAACAGGACTGACGGCTTGACCCAGGCCGTCACACGACAACAACCCAACCACACGCGCGCTCCTCACAGCTCCACTGCCGGTCCCTGAAGCCCGCACAGCTTACCGGGGGCGCCGGCCGGCTGCTGGGGAGGGCTGTGTTCTCCCTGACGCTGTCTTTGATCGTAGGCTGCTCTCAGCTCCTTCTGAAGCTCCACAGGGAGAGCCGCAAACACCTCTGGGTCCACCTGGTGGAAAGGAGCAAGTTTGAAGTCAAACCTGGGCTGGCTCTATATATAGGCAGCTGGCTGATTTTTTCACTAAGTATTTCAAATCATACTTTTCTGATCTGTATGTATTTTTATCTGTATGTATGGTCCTCAGCAGCAAAGCTCATTAAATTCTCACAAGGTTTTAGGCTGAGAATAAGGAATACAACTTTGGATATGAATCGATGAACAAAAACCACCAGGACAAGAAGCACTAATGGAAAATGGGGAGCAAAATGCAAGAAAACGTGTGTGTGTAGCGCGCCTGAAACCTCAAACCCTGACTGTTGTCGTCCCTGGTGCTGAGAGGGGCCCAGGGAACAGCAGACTATTCTTTCTTTGCGGGGAGCTGTAGGCACCCCCACACCACAGCCTCCCTCTTTGCCTTGGTGTCCTGGCTGCTCTGTCAGCTTCTGTCCCGTGGGTGATGTGGAGACCGGCCACGCTCCTCCCACGAGGGCCATGGTCAGCCCTGGGAGGGGCAGAGGAGAAGAGAAGTGCTGGGGGCTGGACGGCCGAGGACACTCACCTGGGAAAACGCCGGAAGGGCTATTAAATTAATTCCCGTGTCACTGTTAGGGTCTTGAGGTGCCGGGATTTGTAGCAGCACAGTCCCCACGGGTTGTGGCAGGATCCCTGTGCTGCAGCCATTGACAGGCTCTCTCCTCCGGTCGCCCAGTGGCTCCGCCTGCTGCACAGCACACGCCTGCTCCACCTGCTCCCGGAGGTCGGGCGGGAGAGCCTCCAGGACGGAGCGATCGAGCTGTGAGAGCAGACAGATACTCAGAGACCACATGTCTGCACTGGACAGGGGGCAGCAAGGTGAGCTACAGGTGCATTGGACAGGGGGCAGCAAGGTGAGCTACAGGTGCCCGGCTAGCAAGGCCACCCCCAGACAGACCAGCTTCTGGAATTGGCTGGGATTTTGGCCACTGACGCCTGGCTGGTCTGATGTGGACTCTGGAGATGACCAGTGCAAGCCTCTGGCTGGTTCCCAGGGCCAGCTCTGCCCACCTCCTCACTGGACCTCCTGCTCAGGGGCAGTCCTAGACCTTGCCCTGGAAGCAGCCAGAGCCCAAGGCACATACCCATTTCTGGGATGGATCCAGAATCAGAGGTTTACTTTTCAGACAGGAGACTGCCTGCCTCACATCTATTTGTCTGAGAGCAGCAATCCAGAAAAAAGGGATTCTAGAAACTTCACTCCAGCCTACACACCAGAACCCCCTGCCCATCCGTGACATCCTCACGCAACATGACTGCAGACACTGGGCAGGCCAGGCTGGCGCTGGGAGCCACCCCTCGGGGAACTCACCAGAAACCCGTGCCCTCCCCCAGCCCAGTCACACCCACCCCTTTCCCTTGCCTTACAGCCCCCATTGCTCAGGGGCACAGAGAAAGTGGATTTTCCCAACAGAGCTTCTGAACTGCAAACACACCAATAGCATACAACGCTTACAGCCCACATCAGCTGAGTGAATAGCTTATGTTAGGAAAATCATTCACCCTACAGAGTGAGCTGCTTGCCAAGGCTGCAAGAAAAACCTCTGATGTAAGGCCTCTGCAGCAAAGCTGTGCTGTTGACCACGGTCAGTCACCACAATTACGTCTGGTGGCTGCTGATGGCGACAGTTCAGGAACTGGCTTTCATCCATGCTGCACGACCTGTGAGAGTGGCAGGTCTCTATGGAAGCACTCTGGCTTCTCGGTCATTTCTCATTGGAATGAACACCTGGATCCTCCCTGACAGGTAGCCCTTTCTCCCTTGGCTGTTACTGGTAAAGAAAAATTGCATTCCTGCTGTAAAGCTACTCTCGTGCTGACCTCACGTCTACAACTGTGAATACACACCTGGGAAGGTGACGGGACCTCTATGCTCAGGTTGAGTCTTGGCTTTAAACTGACGGGAGAATGCAGCCCGTTCCACTTGCTGGCACACTCGGCTTTGCTGGTAGTGACAGGCACGACACCTGACGTCAGGTGTGGAGACAGAGACGGCACAGTGCAAGATCGAGGGGCAGGTGGCATTTCCAGATCCACAGCAGCCAGAAATACTGGAAATACAGGAGATGTCATAAAATAGCTTCTTCACGCAAAGAAGGCCTCGTTATGTATTCATTGTAACTCAGAACGTCAGGTTGCTGCACGCGTCCGGCGGAGCCCTCCCGGGCGCCGGCAGCACTGACCTGCGGGCTCCTCTTCCGGGGGCCGCCTCGCCCGCTGGGCCTGCAGGAGCTCCAGGACCGACGGGGCCCTGCCCGCACCGTGGCTGGGCTGGGCCGCTGGGTGGCTGAGGCACGCGGGCGGGTTTGGATTCGCTGGAACCAACTGATTCACATGAATCCCAACCTGCAACCAGAGTGAAACAGGTTTCTAGAAAGAAAAGTTCAGTGAAAAATATTCAGCCTTTTATATCACTTATTCCAAAACTACTTCTGCAGTAGCTGGTGAGCAGTTGAGTAGCTGGTGAGCAGTTAATTTACCTCAACCTTCAGTATCTAATTCTAACCAATTTCTTCAAAATCAGAAACTCCAGAAAAGTAGAATACTGTGCCCACTGACGTTTTCATCAATTAAGCTTTTATTTATTTTTGGCTACAGCTTGTGGGATCTTAGCTTCCCAACCACGGACCAAACCCCAGCCCAAAGCACTGAAGGTGCTGAGTCCTCCCAACTGGACTATCAGGAAATACCAATTAAGTTTTAAGACTTCAACAAAATGTAACTAGGGGGCAGTGTGCTCGCAGCCCTACTTCATCCATCATTTGGGGTGGGGTGGCAGGGGGTGTGCTGCAGGGAAGCACAGGGAAGCAGCCCCGCCCCAGGGAGCACTCATTCAATCACTCCAGTGCTCGGGGGTGTGTGTCGGGGGGAGTCTTATCACCACTACGGACACTTCAGTC
>NW_011495064.1:5270027-5270698 GCF_000754665.1 Bison bison bison
AGTCCTTCCACAAAACCCACACCATGCCACTAACTACCCTTATGTGTGCACACATGACCTACAAAGGTTAATCTTTAGGAAAAGTGAGGTTTTTACATCTAGATGCCCTCTCACCATCTGTTCCAAAGGTACCTTCAAGTGCCTGGGGTAAAGTCTCCCTGCTAGGTCATCAGACCTCAGAGCAAATTTCTGACAAAAAAGGACCTCAGAGGTCAGAACATTTGCAGCCTCACAGTCCCCCCGGCCCTGTCCACTGCAGGGACCACAGCAGTGGTCCCTGACTAACGGAAAAACACTTTAAAAATTCAAGACCATGAGTGGGTGAAACCCTGCATCGCACCATGAGCACCCTCAGATGAACCCTCAAGTAAGAAAAGCGTTACAGTTCAGGGTTTTCCCTACTTACCCCTCGCATGTCAGCTATGCCGAGCTTCATCGCGTGAAACGTGTTCAGGGTTTTCCCTACTCACCCCTCGCACGTCAGCTATGCTGAGCTTCATCGTGTGAAGCATGTTCAGGGTTTTCCCTACTCACCCCTCGCATGTCAGCTATGCTGAGCTTCATTGTGTGAAACATGTTCAGCGCGGCTGTGCCAATGAGTTTTGCACTGTCTGTTGCCTGGTCAAGAGTCACGGTCCTGCAGGTGATAGAATCAACTTTTTTAAAGAACA
>NW_011495064.1:5270798-5279689 GCF_000754665.1 Bison bison bison
TGCATTCCGTATGTACTCTCTAGTCCATAAGCGGTACGGAACTGTTTAAAAGGATTAAAGTTGTAAAGAGTTATCAAAAGCTTTAAGTAACTGGGATCCTTAGAAAGGAAGGAGTGCCTTCCTTCAGTGAAGCCAATAATGTGAAATCCATTACGCGGGCAACAAGGGGGAAAGGAAAATCAAGACGACTGGGACTTTCAGAGACCTGGTCAGCTAAAAATATGCTGAAAAATGTCTCATAGAAAACGTAAATATTTTAATGTATATTTAATATCAGCATCTGTGCTGCTTCTCAACCGTGAGTGTAAGCACAACGATGTCGGCTCCAACAGAGCTTTTAGGTTGCAAGACTGTCTATGCGGAGTTACAGTTCCTGCTCACAAGAGAAAGACGACTCCTGGGTTCTCCTGACACTGTTTGCAACACGTGAACACGCCCAACCTAACTGTCCTTTCCTCCCAGAGGGTCTCTTAAGTGGACACAGGATGTGTGGACAGCTCTGATAAAGGAAGGGTGGTGGCACCCTGTCTGAAACCCAGACTCGACTACACAGTTCTTACATCTAAAGACTCCTCAAGGAGGACCAGAGAATGTGCCAGCACTGATGGCGGTGGTTTAGTTGCTAAGTCGTGTGACTCTTGCAACCCCATAGCCTGCCAGGCTCCTCTGCCATGGGACTCTCCAGGCAAGAATACTGGAATGGGTTACCATTTCCCTCTCCAGGGGATCTTCCCAACACAGGGATCGAACCCAGGTCTCCTGCAATGTGCCAGCATTATTAGGTGCCAAAAACTACATTTACTCTTGATTTTTTCCATACCATGAATACATCATGTTCTTATTTTGGAAAAGTCCCTATTTCTTTAAGGAAACCCATTTGCAAAAAATTTCCACTGATAACGGTTATCTTAAGTGTATTTCACACAGATCAACAGAGAATAACTTAAAAGCAAGATTTGTAGTAGTGGACTGTGGTGGTTTAAACATGTTTATTTTCTCTCCAAAACAACACTAAAAAGGACTTGAAATTCTTTCCAAATGGCATAAACTCTTGAATACTGAAAGCAAATCAGTAAATAAGTTACCAAATGCCTGTTAAATGTGTAAAGCAAGGCACCAACTCTGAGATAAGCCAGTTTATAGTACAGAACCTCTGAAGGGCTCAGCAGTCAGAGGTGTCGGGTATGTGTGCGGGGGGTGCCTCCTTCCCTGACAGCTTCCCAGAGACGGGGATGGTGACACAGAAGCTACAGACTGGGGGGCACAGCGAGGAGGAGCAAGGCCCCTCTGCAGCACAGCGCACCCTCCCCCCAGAACCCCTCCTGAGTACCCAGAACACCAGCTGCATGGCCTGTCTTCTCGCCCACCCAGGGCTGCACATCTCATAGGAAGGGTGGCAGATACTGCCCGACCTGGTGAGTGACCAAAGACCACAGCCCCCCATCGGCTCCCCCTGGCCTGTGTGTCCTTCTAAGAGTCCGGAGGCGCCCACGTGTCAGCAGTTCACGTATAGTCAACAGCTATCAGGTAAATGCTTGAAGGAAATCTCAAGACAGCAACGGAAACTGGAATAAAAGGAGCTTAGAGAAACAGACTGACATTGGGACTATTAGAATCTTCAGGAGGCAAGAGAGAAATTCTCTCTGGGAAGGGAACTAAAATACTTAAGTTCCAAAGAATAAATTTAAAAACTCAAAATGTTAGTAGAAATGAAAAATTTAGTTATTAGAGATGAAAACTTAAAAAACATTCACTGACAAAGTACCGGGCACAAAGACAAATGAAGACCACCCCAGAGTGCTTGGGATACAGAGCTGCTTTCCTCTCAAGGCGGTCAGAACAGGAGCCCTGAGAAGGTGATGGCAACGGAGCCTTTCTTTATCTGCTGCTGCTGCTGAGTCGCTTCAGTCGTGTCCGACTCTGTGCGACCCCACAGACAGCAGCCCACCAGGCTCCCCCGTCCCTGGGATTCTCCAGGCAAGAACACTGGAGTGGGTTGCCATTTCCTCCTCCAATGCATGAAAGTGAAAGTGAAGTCGCTCAGTCGTGTCCGACCCTCAGCGACCCCATGGACTGCAGCCTACCAGGCTCCTCCGTCCACGGGATTTTCCAGGCAAGAGACTGGAGTGCGGTGCCATTGTCTTCTCCGAATGGAAACTTTAGAACATCTCAAAAGTTAGCCTCTGGGCTCTGAAATTGGACACAACTGGCTCATTTTCCAGCCCTTTGCATAATGCCTCTCAAATAGTATTACTGGAGAGAGGGGATACGTGTATACATATAGCTGACTCACTTTGCTGTACAGCAGAAACTAACACAGCGTTGTAGAGCAGCTCTGGGTGCGTGCTCGATCACTCAGCCGTGTCTACCTGTTTACGACCCTGTGGACTGTAGCCCACCAGGCTCCTCTGTCCATGGGATTTCCCAGGCAAGAGTACTGGAGTGGGGTGCCATTGCCTTCTCCGTTCTTTATCTGAGGAAGGACAAGTGCTAAGTTATGTTTATACTTTAGGTCAGCAAACCGGTGAGTATGAGCAGAGATGGGTTTACACCCGTGAATTCTTGCTCAAGCTCTGAGCAGATCAGGGACAAAATGGATCCACACAGAAAAAGGCCATCTCACAACTCCAACTTTTCAGCAACTCTTAAAACGAACTCCGACTGGAGTAGCAGGCTGGGCTGCCCCAAGACACAGGCCTCTAAGAAAAGAGGTCAAAACCAGTAACGGACCTGCGGATGTGCTGAAACACAGTCACACTGCAAGGGAGTTTGGGGGTAAACTCAGTGGTAAATTCACAAAACAGCAAAACCGGATGCTCAGTAACTTGAAGAGAAATGCAATCAAAAGGAAAGGAAAGGTTAGCCCGGTAGACAGTACGGGGTATGTGGATACACGCGCATCCTAACAGTGGCACACTGGATGGGCCGAACCGAAACCCACCAGGTCTACCGGGGCAAACGGAACACGAGGAGGGCAGCAACAGGAGGCGGCGGTGAGCCCGCTGCCCCTGCAGACGCTGCTGACATTTTGGAAAACTACGGGTGTGAGTATCAAAAGGAACCACAAAAGAAGGACGGTGATCGGAACCGGGGAGAGGAGAGGGGCAAGGGGCTAGAAGCTGTTATTTGACCTTTGCAATTAATCACTTTAAAAAACACATATACAATCCAAAATAAACACATACACAAAAGAACCCCCAGAAGGAAAACTTCTTTTTCCAAAAGGGAACTGTTATGAGAAAAATTTCCCTAAGTGGTAATGAAGCCACAGATCTCAATCTCCACGTGGCTCTCTGACTTACAAAACTTGTCATTGCAATGACAGTCTCTTAACACGTGAGGCACATGCCTGCAGGGAGTCTGAGGTCACAAAATGATCACACACTGAATTCATGCAGGCACACCAGACTCCTAACTACAACACGTCTGGGAGCTTACACTCTGTCTCTTTCACATAGTCTCTATTTTATACAAACTTTCATATAAAAATCATTCTTAGTTACCACAAATCATGTAAAAACAGGCCACAGGCTGGATGTGGGCCACAGGAAGTAGTTTATCATCCCCTAAGTTAGAGGAAATACAGGATCAGTATTATAATGTTTCAGAAGCTCTTACCTAAAGCTTCTCTTAGGCAGTTATAATACCCCCAAAATGTAAGGCTGAAATGAATGGCTTACAATTGATCAACATATTTATAAAGTGACACTACTCTCAGTTTACGAAGTGTAATTATCATGCATTGTCATGCCTTACATAAAGGTAAAGGCCCAGTGAAGCCCCCTGGCCTGCACGTCCTACTAAGAGTCCAGAGGCGCCCACGTGCCAGCAGTTCACGTACAAACAGTCAATAGCTATCAGGTAAATGCTCGAAGCAAAGCATGTCTTACCCAAAGGTAAAGGGCATGGTGAAATGAGCACTTTACTGCCAGCGATGCAGGCAGCTTTTGAGCTGTCCTGTGTTCACTAAAGCAGAGTCTTGTCAGAGATAAACACCTGGAAACCCATGGAGGAAACGGTTCGGTCTCTGAGAGCCACTCCAGAACAGCTGGGGGCCGGTGGTGGCGCAGGGCCCAGCAGCGACCGTGGGACTCGGGGTGAGGGCTTCAGGACACTGTTCTCTGCTTACATGTGTACGTTTTTCAAAATAAAACTTTTTAAGTTAAATAGGACAAAAATGAACAAATACCAGTAACAGCAAGCAGATAAGTGCATACAAAAACGCTGAATGAAAATTATTATTGAATTGCGGGGGGAAGGCGATGGCACCCAACTCCAGTCCTCTTGCCTGGTAAATCCCATGGATGGAGGAGCCTGGTAGGCTGCAGTCCATGGGGTCTCGAAGAGTTGGACATGACTGTCGGACACGACTGAGCTACTTCGCTTTCACTTTTCACTTTCATGCATTGGAGAAGGAAATGGCAACCCACTCCAGTGTTATTGCCTGGAGAATCCCAGGGACAGGGGAGCCTGGTGGGCTGCCATCTATGGGGTCACAGAGAGTCAGACACGACTGAAGTGACTTAGCAGCAGCATAAAGTATAGTTAAAATCCCAATTTTTAATGTTGTGTTGCTAACTAGATTTTTTGGAATATCTGGATTTTTCCAAAAAGGCTTAAATGAAGGCAGATTTTCTCACTGAGCTTAGACAGACTCAGCTCCTAGGTACTTCTGAATGCACCAAAATACAGAGTTCTAAGAAACTGTAACGTATTTAAAATTGAGTAGATAGCAAGAAGAAACTACTACACTGTATTTTAATTTACCTGTCAGTCAACCAGAGCTTTACAATACAGTGTCCTGTATAGTATAAATGGCATACAAAATTAGGTATTTTCATATTGGCCTTACATATGAGGCCAGACCTTAACATCAGTCTTATATTAGTGGCCCTCACATTTAAAAAAATAGGGTTTTAAAATGCTTTCTACCAATTTCCAGAGACTACTATGATTAATCTTTTCACAAGAAAGAAATCACACCTCCCTAAATGAAATAAAGTCCTCACTGCAATCATTTTCTGAGTAACTGCACTGATGCTTCCCCACGGGACCTTCCCACCAAGCCCACAAGCACCCGCTTCCTGTCCCTGCACCGAAGCCACGGCCTGCAGACCCCAAGGATAGGACAGCCTGCCCCGTCGGACACGCCGACAGGCTGGGGCGACCTGGCCCGCAGGGCCGTTCCACGGCCGGGGACCAAGACCTGGCTCTGCACGACACCCAGGAGCGTCAGTGTCTGCAGCTCTTTGGGCACACTTTTCCTTGTTGTTTTTCTGTCATTTTCCATTCATTACAACGACCTGTAATGAAATATCAATATCTAATGTCCTTTTTATTAGTAGGCTTACCTGGTGGTGATGTCACAAATGCCATGGCCTCCATATTTGGCGGATTCTACAGGGGCTCCCGGCTTCCGTACCATGATTTTGAGAGTCAGGCGTTTACCCTTCATGCCTACAGCTTCAAGGCGCCGCTGAATTTCTTCTGAAAGACTCAGAAGAAAAGCTTCTGCTTCTTTTGGCTACAGAAAGATAAACATAGAAAATACCCATGTTATTTTCCTTTGCGCCTAATGGTTGTTTTCAAGTATATTAACCTTCCATATTTAACATGTGATGATCTACTGCACTGTCTGCTCTAGTTAAGAACATACGTTCTGCCAGCTCTGGGAACGGCAAGGGTTTTAAGGCTTCATTTCAAGTGTCAATAGTCTATGGTCTAGCTGGGGAGACAGGACTATGTGCAAATATGAAAAACAGAAGCTAAAACCTGTGAGGAGATCAGTACCTGGGAAAACCTTATTCCATAGTTGATCTCAGCTGAAATAGATTTTCTTTCCTTTTCAGTGCGAACTGGTCTGTCGTCCAAACCTCGGCAGAACCTATAAAGCATCTGACCAGTTTTGGAACCAAATTCTTTCTGGAGTTTGGCCATGGTCATATACTGCAAGTCTCCACACGTCCTAATCCCCAAAGACATCAGCTTGGATTCCATGGAACGTCCAACTCCTAGGAAAGGGACAGTTCCTTAATTCGGCATGTAAACTATTAAAAACAACTCCGTGACATGAAATGACCGCTCACGCGCAAACATCTGTTTAAAGTACTCTCCCTGAAAGTTCTGAAGTGACACCACTGAAGCAGCTCACAGATTTAGAATTTTTTTTAGTGCCAATCATACTAGAAAGTTATTCCCAGACACTGCTTCTCAATTTGGACCCCACCTACAGGTGAGCCAGAACCTCTCAAGTGGGTCTTAGTCAGTCAGTTTTCCAAAAAGAGTGATTTTTATTTATTACTGAGTAATCAAGTTTTCTATCTTAGTCACAAAATCAACTAAGTCACACACTGGCTTAAGCTCGTCTACAGCATGACTACATTCTAGGAGGCCCGGCAATGTGAGGGATTCTGCCATGGTTTTGGCAATCACACTTCTCAGTGGCTTCAGCCACGTTTTCTTTGAACGGGAACTAGAACCAGAAGTCATGACAGGCGCGTGCCCACATGCTCTCATACCAAACAAGGTGGCACAAGTGACGTGGGATGATGCTTCTTGAGCCAAGTGGCAGCGAGCGGAGGACAGGCAGAAGTCTTGTACAAACGAGGCCTATCTCCCTAGAAAGGCAGTGAGTTTCCTGCAGCCAGGCCGGCACCCAGCAGTCCCCTCGTCACCATCTGCAAGGTGAAGCCTCATCCAAAGGGTGCTGAACGCTTATGAACATGGTCTCCACATGACAAGATCCGTAAGTCCCTCAGCAGTTCAGACTGAGGTTCTGGTCTCCTGCAGGTCCTGGCCCACCCTCCACTACTTCTGTCTCCAGTTCTCTGAGTGGCCTTGTCCGTCCAGGTTCTGCAAGGGGAACCTCTTATAGCCATTATGTGGACACATGGTTAGGAGGGAGGTGGACCACCTTATAAAAGGTACACAGCCACGGAAGGGGGCGAGGGACACATGTGACTCAAGACAACCTGCCCCCTGATGACGTCAGGTGAGAGGCGCTCAGGGCGCTGCACTGCCTGTGTGCCACCTTAAAGCTCAAGTCAGAACGGAGACCAAGTGCGAACTTGGGACACTGTGCACAGAAAGACCAGAGTTTTCGTGAAACCTAACCGAATGTAAGGGGAGGTTGCCATTCCCTTCTCCAGGAGATCTTCCCGACCCAGGGACTGAACCCTCGCCTCCTGCACCGCAAGCAGGGTCTTTACTGATGAGCCACCGGGGAAGCCCTAAAGAGAGAATGATCAGGCAGTAGCAGCCGGTGTGCACACGTGTGCTGAGCTGCTGCGGTTGTGCTGCCCACCAGGCTCCTCTGTCCATGAGATTCTCCAGGCAAGAACACTGGAGTTGCCATGCCCTCCTCCCGCGGATCTTCCTGACCCAGGGACTGAAGCTGCGTCTCCCATGTCTCCTGCATTGGCAGGTGGGTTCTTTACGAGTGCCACCTGGGAAATTGCTAATTTTTAACAAGATAAATAGCTGCTTCTTTGTAAGAATTCTCAGAAACTTTTACTGCCTAGTCTCCTGTACATATGTGAAACCCGTTTCCAAAGGAACAGCTCGTATTTTAGATGAGTTACCAGCTCAGGGCAGGGATAACAACTGAAAATGCTGACATTTTACATACTAAAAAGCTCTAAAGCCTGTCCAATAATAAATTTGAGGACTTTTATAAAAGTCAGTAGTGTTACATGTAAAAATCTCATGGACAATTCCGGGTGGCCACAGCTGGCTACAAGCCGCTTCTGAAGCAGAGAGGGGCAGCGTGAGAAGGTGGTTTGGGGGAGGAAGTGCATCCTGGCTGCCCCGCTTCCCCGCATCTCAGCTGTCTCTGGAAATTCAAGGCTGTGCCGAAGGATTCAGCCAGGACACATAACCGCACACTTGCCCTTCAAAACGTCAAGTCCTTCCGACCATGAAGCAAACGAAGGTGAAAGGTAAACTCTATTTCTGTTTTAAAAAAAACCCAAACCCAACAAATAAACCTTACAAAAATGATGCAGTATGAAGACGGTGCTATGGATGGAACTGCATCCAGAATCTCAAGATTCCTGTGCTGAAATCATAATTCCCAGCATCTCAGAACATGACTAATTGGAGAAAGGTCCTTCATAAAGGAAATTACACTAACAACAGGTCATATACGCGGGCCCTAATCCAGCATCCCTGGTATCCCTATAAGAAGAGATCAGGACACAGACGCACAAAGAGAGAACACCATGTTGAGAAGACAGCCACCTACAAGCCAACAGGAGAGACCTCAGAAGAAACCCAACCTGCTGACAATTCAATTGTGGACTTCTAGTCTCCAAGATCTTGAGGGAATAAATATCTGTTGTTTAAGTCATGCAATCTGTGGTGTTTTCTTATGGCTGTTTTAGCAAACTAATAGAGAGAACCAGTATCATAATCGAACTCAGATTCCACATGCACTTAAAATACACTGGTTCCTTCTTATACAAAACTGCAATAAGATGTGTTAATGTTGTATTTCACGTTTCTGGTACTAACACATTCTTCAGTTCAGTCGCTCAGCTGTGTCTGACTCTTCGCGACCCCATGAATCGCAACACGCCAGGCCTCCCTGCCTATCACCAACTCCTGGAGCTTACTCAAACTCATGTCAATCAAGTCAGTGATGCCATCCAACCCTCTCATCCTCTATCGTCCCCCTCTCTTCCCACCTTCCATCTTTCCCAGCATCAGGGTCTTTTCTAGTGAGTCAGTTCTTCCCTTCAGGTGGCCAAAGTATCAGAGTTTCAGCTTCAGCATCAGTCCTTCCAATGAATATTCAGGACTGACTTCCTTTAGGATGGACTGGTTGGATCTCCTTGCAGTTCAAGGGACTCTCAAGAGTCTTCTCCAACACGACAGTTCAAAAGCATCAATTC
>NW_011495064.1:5279789-5280344 GCF_000754665.1 Bison bison bison
CCACTGCCTTCTCCTGTAACTGCACAGTAACTACCCAATTCAACTTACTGCTATGGGGGAAAAACACCTTAATGACACATGAAGACAAAGTACAAACCCGACTAAGGGGACACACGCTGTGGACCACAGAACGGCATGACCAGAGCAAGTGAGGGGACGGGGGACGGGAGGATGGATGGGTAAACTACAGCCTCGGGGGCTGGGGGGGAGTCTGGATTCATGATGACTAAGCAGACAACAGGATGAGACAGGAAATCAAAACCAATGATGAAAGCAGACACACTGTCAGAGAACTCCAACAGCAAGGAAAACATACAGAGCTGTTTTTTTTCCAAATATTAGGAAAGAAATCAAGCATGAAACCACAGAGAAATCATCAAAGAATTTTAAATATCAACTAATTAGCCAATGATGCCAATTATAAAAACAGTGTCAAAAGACCACAAAATGGACTGGTTACCACTTCACAGGCCTCTAAAATGATTCACGGTTAATTTAATTATAAGCTGACTAACAATGCAGCTAACATGAAATGGGTGGTAACAGAAAAAGAGA
>NW_011495064.1:5280444-5284709 GCF_000754665.1 Bison bison bison
TTCAGGTGGCCAAAGTATCAGAGTTTCAGCTTCAGCATCAGTCCTTCCAATGAATATTCAGGACTGACTTCCTTTAGGATGGACTGGTTGGATCTCCTTGCAGTTCAAGGGACTCTCAAGAGTCTTCTCCAACACGACAGTTCAAAAGCATCAATTCTTTGGCACTCTGCTTTCTTTATAATGCAACTCTCAAATCCATACATGACTACTGGAAAAACCATAGCTTTGACTACATGGACCTCTTTTGGCAAAGGAATGTCTATGTTTTTTAATACGCTGTCTAGATTGATCATAGCTTTTCTTCCATGGAGCGATTCTTTTTTAATTTCATGGTTGCACTCACCACCTGCAGTGATTTTGGGGTCCAAAAAAACACAGTCTCTCACTGTTTCCCTATTTATTTGCCATGAAGAGATTGGACCAGATGCCATGATATCAGTTTTCTGAATGTTGAGTTTTAAGCCAACTTTTTCACTCCCCTCTTTCACTTTCATCAAGAGGCTCTTCAGTTCTTCTTCACTTTCTGCCATTAAGGGTGGTATCATCTGCAAATCTGAGGTTATTGCTATTTCTCCTAGCAATCTTGATTCCAGCTTGTGCTTCATTTAGCCTGGCATTTCTCATGATGTACTCTGCATATAAGTTAAATAAGCAGGGTGACAATATGCAGCCTTTACGTACTCCTTTCCTGATTTGGAACCAGTCTGTTGTTCCATGTCCAGTTCTAACTGTTGCTTCTTGACCTGCATACAGATTTCCCAGGAGGTAGGTCAGGTGGTCTGGTATTCCCATCTCTTTCAGAATTTTCCAGTTTGTTGTGATCCACACAGTCAAAGGCTTTGGCATAGTCAATAAAGCAGAAATAGATGTTTTTCCAGAACTCTCTTGCTTTTTCCATGATCCAGTGTGATGTTGGCAATTTGCTCTCTGGTTCCTCTGCCTTTTCTAAAACCAGCTTGAACATCTGGAAGCTCACAGTTTACGAACTGTTGAAGCCTGGCTTGGAGAATTTTGAGCATCACTTTACTAGCGGGTGAGATGAGTGCAATTGTGCAGTAATTTGAGCATTCCCTGACAATGCCTTTCCTCGGGATTGGAATGAAAACTGACCTTTTCCAGTCCTGAGGCCACTGCTGAGTTTTCCAAATTTGCTGGCATATTGAGTGCAGCACTTTCACAACATCATCTTTTAGGATTTGAAATAGCTCAACCAGAATTCCATCACCTCCACTAGCTTTGTTCGTGGTGATGCTTCGAAGGCCCACTTGACTTCGTGTTCCAGGATGTCTGGCTCTAGGTGAGTGATCACACCATTGTGATTATCTGAGTCATGAAGATCTTTTTTGTACAGTTCTTCTGTGTATTCTTGCCACCTCTTCCTAATATCTTCTGCTTCTGTTAGGTCCATACCATTTCTGTCCTTTATTGAGCCCATCTTTGCATGAAATGTTCCCTTGCTATCTCTAATTTTCTCGAAGAGATCCCTAGTCTTTCCCATTCTGTTGTTTTCCTCTATTTCTTTGCTTCAGGCTTTCTTATCTCTTCTTGCTATTTGGAACTCTGCATTCAGTTGCTTGTATCCTTCCTTTTCTCCCTTGCTTTTCGCTTCTCTTCTTTTCACAGCTGTTTGTAAGGCCTCCCCAGACAGCCATTTTGCCTGTAGTCATTTCTTTTCCCTGGGGATGGTCTTGATCCCTGCCTCCTGCACATGTCACGAACCTCTGTCCATAGTTCTTCAGGCACTCCATCAGATCTAATCCCTTGACTCTAATGTCTCTTCCACTGTATAATTGTAAGGGATTTGATTTAGGTCATACAAAAATGGTCTGGTGGTTGTCCCTACTTTCTTCAATTTAAGTCTGAATTTGGCAATAAGGAGTTCATGATCTGACCCACAGTCAGCTCCTGGTCTTGTTTTTGTTGACTGTACAGAGCTTCTCCATCTTTGGCTGCAAAGAATATAATCAATCTGATTTCAGTATTGACCATCTGGTGATGTTCATGTGTAGAGTCTTCTCTTGTGTTGTTGGGAAGAGTGTGTTTGCTATGACCACTGAGTTCTCTTGGCAAAACTCTATTTGCCTTTGCCCTGCTTCGTTTTATATACTCCAAGGCCAAATTTGCCTGTTACTCTAGGTATTTCTTGACTTCTTACTTTTGCATTCCAGTTCCCTATAATGAAAAGGACGTCTTTTTTGGGTGTTAGTTCTATAAAGTCTGGTAGGTCTTCACAGAACAGTTCAACTTCAGCTTCTTCAGCACTACTGGTTGGGGCATAGACTTGGATTACTGTGATACTGAATGGTTTGCCTTGGAAACAAACAGAAATCATTCTGTCGTTTTTGAGATCGCACGCAAGTACTGCATTTTGGACTCTTCTGTTGACTATGATGGCTACTTCGTTTCTTCTAAGAGATTCTTGCCCATAGTAGTAGATATAACGGTCATCTGAGTTAAATTCACCCATTCCAGTCCATTTTAGTTTGCTGATTCCTAAATGTTGATGTTCACTCCTGTCATCTCCTGTTTGACCACTTCCAATTTGCCTTGATTCATGGACCTGACGTTCCAGGTTCCTATGCAATGATGCTCTTGACAGCACCGGACTTCACTCCCATCACCAGTCACACCCACAACAGGGTGTCGTTTTTGCTTTGGCTCCGTCTCTTCATTCTTTCTGGAGTTATTTCTCCACTGGTCTCCAGTAGCATATTGAGCACCTACTGACCTGGGGAGTGCATCTTTCAGTGTCCTACTTTTTGCCTTGTTGTACTGTTTATGGGGTTCTCGAGGCAAGAATACTGAAGTGGTCTGCCATTCCCTCCTCTGGTGGACCATGTTTTGTCAGACCTCTCCACCATGACCCATCCGTCTTGGGTGGCCCCACAGGGCATGGCTTATAGTTTCATTAAGCACATTCTTAGATTTATTTACTAGGGAGTCAAGTGGCTTTAGAACTAATCCATCATAAAATGGTATTTGGGTCCTTTAATAACTTTGGCCTATGACAGATACTTCTTAGGCTTAAGAACATGGATTCAAAAATACCACTGAACCTTTTAACAAACTTTCCCTAAAAATATACTGTCTTGAATGTTCCCACCACAAATACACAGGAGTTTTGTGAAGCTAACACAAGCTGCTTTACAAAAAGTGGACAGGATTATCTGAAATGGTATCATGGATTACTATAAGCTTCAGAGAAATTTCTTTTTTAAATTTATTTTTTAATTGAAGGATAATTGCTTTACAGAAAGAACTTTCTTAGAAAGAGGTATCACCATAGAAAGCATGTCTAAATATTTAATAAAAGTGAAGTGAATTCCCTACACACAAAATTTACACCTGTTCAAGGGCCTCAAAGGGCAACGATTTTCCCTTTATAGCTGGTTACACTTGATGATTTTTCCGTAGAGAAGAGCTCTGCACGCTCGGGCAGCCAGGCACAGAAGAGCACAGTAACTAGCCGTGCCGCCCAGTGGGGAGGAAGGTGTGCCCTTCTAGACATTTCACTCCTGAGTTAACAGAACTTAATACTTCGTTTTAGGTTTTCTTCTTCCTGATATGCTTCAAATATTTTCTACTTTTAAAACTACTTGCTTACTAAACTCAGAAACATATTGCTAGCTTGGCAGGACAATTTTGTAAACAGGGGAATCAACTGTCAAAACTTTATCTTGGGCCTATATGTACACTAACTATTTCAGTTCTGATTTATTTAAAGGATCAAAAGTCAGTTTCATCATATTCTCTTAAATATGACTTCTTAGAATTCCTTGACCTTGGTACTTTAGAAATACTTAAATACTTGAAATAAAACACACGAGAGGCAAAACTACTATATTAAGGTTCTGATAAATCAACTGAAGGGGTATTTACTGTGGTGTTGTGAATTTTGTTTACCATGGCACACAATAAAGATTAAAAAAATTTAAATCAAAACTAATACAATTATGTGAAGTTTAAAAATAAAATAAAATTAGAAAAAAAAAATTTAAATCATGTTTTGGAAAAGAGAGATACATTATACGTCTATACAAAGCACCGATGAATATTTACAACAAATAAAAGTTAAAAAGAGATGCTCTATATTTACCTGGTAGGTTAGTAACTAGCTGACCTCTGATAAAATCATCTACTTCTTCTGGTTTTAAGTGGTATTGGCCATCTGGTTTTGCTTTTCTAGTTGCCATTCTAGCCAGTAGAATATTAGAACCTATAAAAAAAATTAAAAAAAAAAAAAAAAAAAAAATTTAAAAAAAAAT
>NW_011495064.1:5284809-5297091 GCF_000754665.1 Bison bison bison
TAGCCAGTAGAATATTAGAACCTAAAAAAAAATAAAAAAAAAAAAAAAAAAGTCATTTAAGAAATAGTCACAATTATTTTCAAAACTTCCTAACAAAGACATCTACAGATAGGTTATCTACCAAATTTCTGAAAAGAATGAAAATAATCTGCCACTGTGCTGAGTTGCTAAGTCATGTCTGACTCTTTTGCAACCCTATGGACGGAAGCCCTCCAGGCTCCTCTATCCGTAGGATTTTCCAGGCAAGAATAGTGGAGTGGGTTGCCATTTCCTTCTCCAGGAATATCTTCCCAACCCAGGGATCAAAGCCACATATCCTGTACATGTCTCCTGCATTCCAGGTGGATACTTTACCACGGATCCATCAGGGAAGCTCCAATATTTAAAATATTTACTTGTCTGTGCCGGGTCTTAGATGTAGCGTGGGGGTCTTTAGTTGTAGCACATGGGATAGTTTCCTGACCAGGGACAGAACCCCGGCCCTCTGCATTGGGAGCACAGGGTCTTAGCCCCTAGACCACCGGGAAGTGGTCATTTTAAGCACAATACAAAAACTGGCAGAATTCTGTTAGGTATTACAGATTATAACCACCATGGTTCCTGGACAGAGGCTTCCTTTTGTTCCCAAATGTGTGACGTTTCAGCATCTCCCACCCAGGTAAAGGAGCAGAGAAAACAATCCTGATCAAAGACTAGAGGTCCACAGGCAGGCAATCATCAGCAATCAGCTCATTTTACCAAACAATCTTTGTGTTTCTGGCCACACCGTGCAGCTTGCAGGATCTTAGTTTCCCAACCAGGGACTGAACTGGGCCCACGGCAGTGAACGTTCAGAGCGCTAACCACTGGACAGCCAGGGAAGTCCCTCATTTTACCAACCAGTGGATCCACACTAGGGAGAAATAAGGCCAAAGCAATGCCACTGGACTGCGGGGAGCTCCCAAAACCAGATGTCTCACTATATGATCAGAATGTGGGCGCAGAACTGCAGGTATGAGTGTCTTAGAAAAGAAGGCAGACAGACAGGGAGGTCCAAGGTGTGTCAGTGGACACAGATATTAACGCGGAACAGGGAAGGCTACCGGGGCCAGAGAAGGCGTCGGGCAGCTGAGAAACATCTCAGTGTGGGGTCAGATGAACTTCCGTGTAAATAACAAAATCTCCACAAACTACAGAAGGCTTCTATAAAGGACATGTCTTAGTTTTATGGGAAACTCATTTAAAAACAATGTGTTTTCCTAGGGTAAATGTAAAAATATTTAAGAAGAGGAAAAGTCACAAAGGCACACCCAAATGATAAAAGTGGTGAGCTGTGAAGAAAAAGAGGGCTGAGAAGTAGACACGTCATTTGGGACTTTTGTCTTAATTATGTGCTTGAACTTAAAAGAACATATTCGTACCATCCCACTTGTACATTTAAAATAAATACAATTAAAAACGAAAACTAACCCTGTGCCTAATGACAGCGGACTCCAGGAGGCAAGCCCTAAACGAATGCTGACGGGGTCTGCAGGCCACACCCAGGAGCCCAAGGGCAGGCCTGCTGGGGAGGGATGCTGCTGCGGAGGGATGCTGTTAACCTGCTTTGCATTGGGTGGGCCAAAAAGTCTCTTCAGGTTTTCCTGTTACATCTTACGGAAAAACCCAAACAAACTTTCTGGCCAACCAGTATTTTCTGGGGCTCATGATGTTCTGACTTCTTAAAAGCCCCGCCTGACAGGGAGCACCTGCCTTCCCAGGGCTGGTTCACTCCTGAAGACGGCAAGCAGCTTCCGGTTCCTGGGAGCCCGCCTCACACACCCCGCCAGAAGCCCAACCTCCTAGCCACACTCACACACACCGCAGCAGAGGCTCCAGCTGAGAAGCCCGTTCCCTCCCACTTTAGCCTCCAGATCTAGACCTGGTGCTCTCTCAGGTCACCCTGCGAGGACCACACAAGCAATCAAGATCTTCAGTTAGCAGAGGCACCGTGTGTGCTCAGAGAGGAGGAGGCACGCAGGGAGGACGAGGGCGACACGGGGGACTCCACAGCACACCGTGGGAGAACCCAGGAGGAGCACAGATGACGGGGCGGGCACATGGCAACACTGCTGACTTCTGCAGACAGTGAAGACAGGGTTGGCTGAGGGCCCCAGGGAGCGTCAGAGAGGAATGGAGTTCCTGCAAGACTCAGCAACACGGAACTCCAAACCCAGCCCCACTGCACGGCTATAAACAGAGCCTCTGTTCACATGAGAACAATAACAGTGTTGACAAATACTGAATTCTGTTCTCCCCATTTTTGAGGGAAAAGAAATATTCCAACTTGTGTACTCTAAAGATGTTATTAACCACTTACTAACACTTCCAACAGTTTGATCTCAGGCTTCGCCTATGAGCCACACTAAGTACCGTCTCAGAAGTGGAGGCCTAAACAGGAAAGTGATAAAAACAAAACCTAAAAACTAAAGTTAACTGGGGCCCAGTGCTCCTAGAGCGAGGCTCCGACCACAACGAGCAGTGCGAGAGGCGCCAGCTACTGACCGATCCCCACAGAGGCAGCACATTTGGTCTGGTCCTTAATTTCCATGCGGACAGCATTCGCAAACTCGTCAGGCGTGAGTCTGGTCTCGGCGAGGATCTCGGTGATGTCTACCAGGGCTTCATCACAGCTGACGGCTTCGATGTCGTGTGTGTAGCTGCCAACACAGAGCAGAGGCGCCAAGGCGCAGCCATGCTTAACACATGCCCGGCCACACAGGCTTCCCACGGCCGCCTTCTCCAGCATTCCCTTATGAGACTTAAGATGCTGAAAGTGTTAGCATTTTAACTGAACTGGCTCAAGTCACTTAACCTCTAACTGCAAAGTTCATCAGTATTTTTTTCCATATTAACTACCAAAAATACAACAGAAATGATCATTTCAATTCCTCTACACTGAGAACACCTCCATAAACCTTTGAATATATGGAAAGTATTGAGTCAATTAGAACTGTCACAACATTTAATTTTAAACATATTCGAACATGTTTTACCAGAATCCCTGAGGAAGAGAAAAACCACACAAATCAAGCAATTGATTGTCTCCTGAACACAAATGCCCAGGATAGAGCAGGATATGATGGCCAGTCAGCCACGTGCCCGTCTAGAAGGACACCACTGACATTCTCTTCAGATGGAAACACTGCGGGCTTTGGTTTTGGTTGTTGCTGTTTTTGGTCAGGATCTACGTACACAGAGCACTGTTTCGGTTCATCAGAGGAAAGGAAAAGGAAGAGAAAAGCTGTTGTGTGGCTCTGATGTTCATTAAATACGTGGACCACAGGCCAGCAGAGGCCTCAGGACGAGAAACAGATCTTCAATAATCCACCTGGTGAAGTATCAGGGGGCCAGCCCTCACCTCTCACCACAACTCACTGCAGGTTGTGAATCAGACTAATTACTATCCACAATCATTTAAGAGATGAGTGGTCTGTCTTGGATTAACTCCAGGGAGCAATCTGTCAGAGCAGAGGGTGTCCTGAAACGAAAGCTGCCCTGAGGAGGGATGTCCAAAGGGCGCAGGAGAATAACGGAATCTTTGGCTCAAAGAACAGCCACGTGGCCACTGAAAACGTCTCCACCAACCCAAACCACACGACAGTGTGCGCGACGTCCCCACCCTGCGGTTCAGCCTGCGGGCCGCTCAGGCTCCGTAACCACAGGCGGCAGCACCAGCTCAGACCTGCCTGCAGTCCTTGTGGGCCACTGCGCCTGACCACAGCTCTGGGGGGGACCCAACAAGCACAGGCTCCACCTGCTAACAGGACGGCCAGCCCCGTGTTTGGGGTCTTAGGACAGCTGCGTGAGAACTGGCTACCCCCAGCCCTAAGTCCACACACCGATGGCAGAGAGCTTCCCTGGCCCTCTGAGGTTCGCGCTCCGTTAAAGGCAGCCCCCCAAAGGCGGGGGACCTCTCCCGCAGGACTGGCGGCATCGACAGTTGTCTGCACATGGTAGATGCTCCATAAACAGAAGAGGGAACAGTGACGAGAGGCGAGCCATCTCCCTCAGAACAGCAGCACAGCCCAAGGGCTGACCGGTGTCCACCCACACCTCGCCGGCGGCTCTGCCCGCTGCCCTTGACAGAGCTCAGCGGCTGGGACAATGACCTTACCTGGCCTTTTAGAGAGAAAATATGCTAACTTTAGAGCATATGGGGCCTGCCATATACTTATTTAAAAGTTTGAGTTTTGAATTAACATTAAATATATGTATACTGTAAATATTCAAAAAACAAAATCTCCTTCTCTCAAGCCATCTAATCACCTATCTGGAGACTACGGCCGACCCTTGAACAACAGTGGTATAACCTTGAGGGGTGGTTCATACGTGGGTTTTTCAGTAGTGAATACAAAGAGCGCTACGTGATCATCAGCACGGAGACGCCATGGGTACAGACAGCTGGCTGTGGGCCACACACGATTCTGCGCCTTGTGGAGGACAGCACCCACTGCCCCCAGGTCGTTCAAGGGCCAGCTGTATCACCAAACATTTTTATAAAAGCTAACATTTGGCACACCTAATGATTTCAGAGGACAAACGGTTTGAAAGAGTCTCTACTTGTGAATCTATAGTTTTTGTTTTTTTTTTTTAATTTTATTTTTAAACTTTACATAATTGTATTAGTTTTGCCAAATATCAAAATGAATCCATCACAGGTATACATGTGCTCCCCATCCTGAACCCTCCTCCCTCCTCCCTCCCCATACCATCCCTCTGGGTCGTCCCAGTGCACTAGCCCCAAGCATCCAGTATCGTGCATTGAACCTGGACTGGCATCTCGTTTCATACATGATATTTTACATGTTTTAATTTTCAACAAAACTATAACTCATATTTAATAAAAGAGAATAACCAGGTTAAAAACTCCCATCTTTCATCTGTCTGGTTCCATGAAGGGAAAACTGGAACCACTGAGTAAGAATCATGTGGACAGAAGATCAGACCCCCAGCAGCACTGGCGAGTAGCTCAGGTCCAGCCCCACAGAAGTGTCCCGAGGCCTGAGCCTCGCCCTGGAGGTACTTACGGAAGGAGGGGGCCGGGTGCCGGGGGCGGAGGAGGGGGTTTCCAACAGGCCTGAGCCTCGCCCTGGAGGTGCTTACGGAAGGAGGGGGCGGGTGCCAGGGGGCGGAGGGGTGGGTTTCCAACAGGCTGAGGCAGCTGGGGGTCCCCCCTCAGTATCAGGTACGAGCAGTCAAGGGACAGGAGACTGAGTATGGTGCACATACCTGGCCAGCGTCTCGTACATCGTTTGTGCAACCTCTTTATACGCGTGGAAATCATAAGGGACCGCCTGGAGATTGGGACAGAGCTGTTTGGCGTACCCGAAATACATTCCATTCCTAATGCCAACTTGTCTAGAGAGACAACAGAATACAGGGGAGGTTAGACCTGCAATGTTTAAAAGCCAAATCAAGTGTCAAATATTGCTATCTCCCCAAGCCATCGACACACGAGTGTCATTTAACTCCCCTCTCAGGAGAGGTAAAAACCAGGCAGTGAGAAAGCTTACAGGTTTGTTTCCCCACAAAGGAGAATCCCACAACTGTCAGATAAGTGTAAGTGACGCAACAGACACGCCCAATATGTTATTCAAAGACATCTCCCGGGCATCGTACCTCTGACCCCTCTGCAGATGCCAGAGCATCCCCTGCCAGCAACATCACAACCACCCCAGAGCAGGACCATGCTGTGGAGGTCTGCTGACCCAAACGAGGGCCTGGCTCAGCCACAGTTCATCCCCCAAAGACAGAGAACCACACAGAATAGTGAGCGCTGCGCAAGAGACAGACAGGATGTACTCATCCTGTCACCACCCAGCTCCCCCGCGACCGACTCCAAGCGCCTGCGTGAGTTCCACGGTGGCCGAGACGCCAACAGCGGTGGCCACGGCGGGACGTCACTCTGGCAGGAGCCAGGGCTCCACAACTTTGAGGGACCTGATTGAAAACGGTACATCTTAAATCTCCTACATGTCTCTGTGCCCCACATCGCCTTTGTTATTTAGAGCATTCAGCACAAAACTGTAATTATGGGATTACGCACAATGAGTAAAATTCCATGTTACTACTCTGCAATGAATCAAGAAGAAAATCTTCCAGTAAAAACACAAGCAGACAACAATAAGCAGTGTTTCCCAAGATTACATACTTCTAGATAAATGCATCACATGGTTAGGTTACTTCACGTTTGCACTCAGTAAACATGTACTCACTCAGTACTCAGTACTTAGTACGGAGGTGTCCCTGTTTTTAAGAAACACGGACTTCAATATAGAGAGGCCTGCGGCTCCCTGACCATCCCAGACCACCACTGAGCACCAAGGAGGAAAAGAATCCTCCACGCTACTGAGATGAAATGGTACACTTTTTTAATGTATATAAAACAGTAATGGATGATCAGACTGCAAAGCCCAGAGTAGATGAGAAACATCTAATAGGAGGGAAAAATGACAGGAAAGGAAGAGATGACTAACAAATCACAGTAAAGAAAACAATGCTCTCACTCGTTTAACAAAAATCAATGTCTCAGGCGCCATTGTGAAGTGGTGGGCAGAAGACAGGGAACAAAGCGGACCCCATGGCATCCACCAGGATGACCCGCACAGGCCGGGGGGACGGGCTCGAGCCCACGGGCCTTACTGTGAGGCAGGGGGTGCGTGCATCATGGTTTACAAGGCTACGTAGAAGTACACAAATAGTTTAAAACATGATATGCAGGTTCAACATGTAAAAGCTAAACTTATAAATTAAAGGAATGTGTTACATAATTCCTGTAAGTACTATATTCTTATATTTACAGTACTTTCATTTTCAAATTTTTCACCTACACAAAAAATTTCACAGGCATATTACTTAGAAAAATATAATACATCAACTTACGTACTCAGGCGTACCGATATCCCAGAAAGAAGTGCTTGGGGATCACTAGACACTGTAAGGAAGTTACGAACAAAAAAGGAAACACCTAAGAGGCCTGCCACGACTCAGGGAAGTAAAACACTCCTAGCTGGTGGTTGGGAAAGGAGGCTCGCGACATATAAAACAAATGAGCAGGACTTCCCTGACGATCCAGTGGCGAGGATTCAGCACTCTAACTGCCGAGGGCCCGGGTTCAACCCCTGGTTGGGGAACTAAGATCCCACAAGCCATGCAGCATGGTCAAAAAATAATAACAAACAGGTAAAGACAATTACAAAACAGTCTGTGGTGACTTCACTACAATGACGTCTGTGCCCGTCAAAGTGACACGGCAAGCAGGGTCAGCCTCCAGGACCGCGCAGGTGCTCGCGGCCAGGCCCACAGGGAGAGCGGCGCACGCCTTCCTCTCTGCGCTGCGGGCTCACACAAGCGTCCTTGGTGCTGCAGTTGCTATTGCTAAGTCGCTTCAGTCATGTCCGACTCTGTGCGACCCCATAGACGGCAGCCCACCAGGCTCTCCCGTCCCTGGGATTCTCCAGGCAAGAACACTGGAGTGGGTTGCCATTTCCTTCTCCAATGCGTGAAAGTGAAAAGTGAAAGTGAAGTCGCTCAGTCGTGTCCGACCCTCAGCGACCCCATGGACTGCAGCCCACCAGGCTCCTCCGCCCATGGGATTTTCCAGGCAAGAGTACTGGAGTGGGGTGCCGTTGCCTTCTCCGGTGCTGCAGTAGACAACGTTAAAACCCCAACCATCAAATCACTGTCACTGCCAATTCAACATTCTGAAGGACAGCCACATCACAGATTCAGGATCGTAAAGGGTGAAAACGGAGGTTTAGAAATTATTTGCTCCTTAAAATCGATAATTGTAGGATATTTGTATGTCACTATCTATCCATCCACATATCTGCCTTCTAACTTAGTTGTGGATAAAGCTATTACTAGTTCTCTATGGTGGTTTAGTCACTTAGTCGTGTTCAACTCTTGAGACCCCATGGACTACAGCCTGCCAGGTTCTCTATGGTAAATGTCAGTAAAGATAACAGGCATGCAAATCCTGACTTGTGGAATTAGACTCTACCTTCCTGTGGCTTCTACGGTCATGCTCCATACTTAGCTGACCCCATTATTACAAAGTCCACGTCTACTGAAAACTCTCCAGGCCCTAAAACTGGGATGACCGTCCCTATAACCTAGTCTCCAGTCCAAGCCCAGAAACATTTCTCTGATGCAACTCCGAATATATTAAAAAAAAAAAATCTCACTGAAGGAAAATATAACTGTTAGATAGCCTTTAAAAAATAGGGTATCCAAGAGACCCTCATTAGGAGCACCCTAGAAAATGAAAAATTATAATCAAAGGACACAAACCCAATCGTTGGAGGTTTCATGTTTTTCTTTCCCCCCAACTTACACTCAAATTCGTTTTCACCACTTTCTGCATCTCCTTAAAAGAAACATTTGCCATCTAAGTGACACTTAAATGGCTTGCTGCACAGCATTTGGCCCTCATATATCATCACTCCAATTATTCTCAACATATTCAGCTTGACAATCGCCACCTGTGGTACAATGCAAATGCCCTATCCAAACACCAACAGAGGCCTGGAGTCCAAACCTCAGGAGCTGGCAACACTCCAAACTCTGGGGCGACCTTGGCAGTCGTTCCCCAACCAGCATCCAGCAGGGAACGCAGGGCACGGGGCAAGACCCTACAGAGGCAGCACAGGAAGGCGGCTTCCACGTCACCAACAGCCAAGCCCAAAGACTGGGCAAGCATCCCTCACAGCTTCGAGATGCAGAACACGACGCCCGGTCGCCAGGAGCATGCCGTCTGTCACCACCCCGAAACTCAGCAGGGGGAGGAGACTAGCCCACTGCACACAGCACAGAATCAGCTCCAAACTTCCTGCACTAATGAAAACACAGTAATCCACAGTGCATTCAGATCTAATTATCTTTTTCATTAAAGAAAGTTTTAATTCCTTGGCGACATTATCAATGAACAATGAAGAAGATTAAAACATAACTCTGTCACTGAGAAAAGCAAAGTCAGTCTAGGAGTAAAAGCTTGACATGTCATAAAGGATTTGAATATAATCCTTTTTTCGTAAATATCCTTTTAATAAAATAACTGGCAAGATTTTAAGCAAACTATTCTGGTTAGAAGATGATGTGTCAAGATCCTTTTTTGATCAGATGAGACTTGCTTGAGTAACTCCAACTTTAAATCAAGAAAACTGTTATATATATCAAGTTGTTGTTGTATACTGTTAATGTTACATGTCAATTATATCTCATTGTTTAAAAAGTATGAATGACAAAACCATTAAGACACTACCAAACAAAAAAAGGACTAAAACCGTATCCGATGTGACTTCAGCCTGCTTCTGTAATCAGTGAATGCTTCCACACTTGCCAATGACGTGGAGACAAAAGCTTTGTTGCTGCTGTTCAGTCGCTCAGTCGTGTCTGCCTGGTCATGACCCCGTGAACTGCGACTCACAGGCTTCCCTGTCCCTCAGCATCTCCTGAGTTTGCCCAAGTCTATGCCCACTGGATCAGTGACGCCATCCAGCCACCTCACCCTCTGCCACCCTTTTCCTGTCTTCAGCCCTTCTTTCCCAGCCTGAGGGTCTTTTCCAATGATTCACCTGTTCCCATCAGGTGGCCAAAGCACGGGAGCTTCAGCGTCACCACCAGTCTTTCCAAAGAGTATTTTGGATCGATTTCCTTTAAGATTGACTAGTTTCTCTCTGTGCAGTCAAGGGACTCTCAAGAGTCTTCTCCAACACCACAGTTGGAAAGCATCGATTCTTTGGCACTCTGCCTTCTTTATCGTCTAGCTCTCACATCCATACACATCTAGTGGAAAGACCACAGCCTTAACTATGCGAGCCTGTGCCAGCAAAGTGATGTCTTTGCTTTTTAACACACAGTCTAAATGCTTGCTGTGTTATAAAGTGTCTGTGTTCAGTTAACAAGGAAGAAAGAAATAATGAATGCTCTTTTAATTAATCACTTAATCATTAATCATTACTCCATTTTTACAACCTGAATAATCGATTTCTAAAAACATTTTTCTAAACTATGAGGAACATGTGATATGTATCTGTTTCCTCTGGAACTGACACAGCTGGCTGTAATCAGGGTTCATGCTGGCAGGCCGGCAGCACCGCAGCTTGTAAGTGAGCAGACGACCAGGCGTGCCAGGGCGGAACTGCTGAGCTGTGACCTAACAGGCAATCAAGTTTTAACATAACTTAAAAAAATACTGAGTACCAGGTTTAAATAACAAGGGATTTTTCCTGGCAGAAAGAAATAACGATCAGAGCAGATGACCCTAAGGCCCTCTTCCACCCAAAAATATCTAATTCTTTAATCTTATGCTTCGAAAGACGACGACTGAAAAATGACAATGTCCAGCTTCTTTTGGTTTTCATCACAGAACCTACTGCTTCAGCAGGTCACTGAAGTATTTATTTAAAGTTACCAAGCATTTGTGAAGGCAAAAAAAAAAAAAGGAAATGGAAGGGATTAAGGTTAGGAAGACTTCTTTCCATACTTGTTACATTTAAGTCACAGGCTTGACTAACCCATCTAAATCCACTTCAAAAGATTATATAAGAAATGAAGTAAATTAATTATTCATTAAGCATTACAACATCTTTAATGCCTACATACCTGGCTTCATAACTACAAGATGCGATTTCAGCCTTTGACAAAACAGAATCAATTCCATTTATCTGTGCGGAATCTTGACCCTCCCACGTTGATGGATCTGGTATTTCTGCTTCAAAAATAAAATTGAATGATTTTATGTTAAAAACTGATTTTCCTTAACTTTCATTCAAGAAGTTTGTTTACCATTCATTTCATATACAAACGTTCAAGTTTATTTGGAATAAACTGACATTTACCCCCTAATTATTTAACAAAAGAAAATCTAAAACTCTAAAATAGCTTACTTCCAGTATATCCTTTACCAGCAATCAAGAACTTATCACAATACATACAGTTCTATCTTAATAACAGTTTGAAGAGACATATACCAAAGGATAAATATAAACCATCCCTTTAGGTCTCTGGAGATGCACAAGAATAATGAACCCCTTCCTACAGCTGCAAAAGGATGACACAGCTCTCCCAACTTCCAGCTTCACACAAGAACACCAAAGCACACAGTCTAGACAGAGCATACGAGCTGAGCTATGGTTTCTGATACAGCATGTCCTGTGATATGACCAGCGAGTGAGAAATGGATTAAAACACAACTTCAGTTACATCTCTTGGGACACCACCGAGTTCCCAAAAAGAATATGCTCTAAAAAAAATCTATTCTCATAGTTGTACTATTCTGAACGAAAAATACCATGAGTCAGTAAAATAAGACAGAGTGCTTGGGCTGATTCTAGACAAACACTGAGAGCACAGCGTTAATAGCACGTCACTAACAAGCTCAGGATCTCGTTTCTATTTATTTCAGAGACATAACATTCCATGAAAAACCAGCCAAGTGAAAAGCACTGCCAGGCAAACAAAGGTTTACGAACAACTCCTCCTGGTCTGACTTCAGTGACCCTCAACACATTTCACCCGACTACACAACACAGACAAGTCTGGGTTCCAGCACCCACACACATGGAGCATAAATGCAAATCAAAGTATGAGGACTGGCATATTCATGGGGTCAAATTGCACCTGCATCCAAAATCAGCATAGCATACAATCTGAGCCATGATTTCTGAAACAGCATGGCTCCAAAATCACTGCAGATGGTGACTGCAGCCATGAAATTAAAAGACGCTTACTCTTTGGAAGGAAAGTTATGACCAACCTAGATAGCGTATTGAAAAGCAGAGACACTACCTTGCCAACAAAGTAATGTCCGTCTAGTCAAGGCTGTGGTTTTTCCTGTGGTCACGTATGGATGTGAAAGTTGGACTGTGAAGAAGGCTGAGTGCCAAAGAATTGATGCTTTTGAACTGTGGTGCTGGAGAAGACTCCTGAGAGTCCCTTGGACTGCAAGGAGATCCAACCAGTCCATCCTAAAGGAGATCAGCCCTGGGTCTTCATTGGAAGGAATGATGCTGAAGCTGAAACTCCAGTACTTTGGCCACCTCAGCAAAGGTGGAAAAACTCACTGGAAAAGACTCTGATGTTGGGAGGGATTGGGGGCAGGAGGAGAAGGGGACGACAGAGGATGAGATGGCTGGATGGCATCACTGACTCTATGGACGTGAGTTTGAGTGAACTCCGGGAGTTGGTGATGGACAGGGAGGCCTGGCGTGCTGCGATTCATGGGGTCGCAAAGAGTCGGACACGACTGAGCGACTGAAC
>NW_011495064.1:5297191-5298199 GCF_000754665.1 Bison bison bison
ACTCTCACATCCATACATGACTACTGGAAAAACCATAGCTTTGACTAGACAGACCTTTGTTGGCACAGTGATGTCTCTGCTTTTCAATATGCTGTCTAGGTTTGTCATAGCTTTTCTTCCAAGGAGCAAGTATCTTTTAATTTCATGGCTGCATTAACCATCCGCAATGATTTTGAATCCCAAGAAGATAAAGTGCCTCACTGTTTCCATTGCTTCCCTATCTATTTGCCAGGAAGTGATGAGACCAGATGCCATGATCTTAGTTTTCTGAATGTTGAGTTTGAAGCCAGCTTTTTCACTCTCACCTTCATCAAGAGGGTGATCGCTACTGCCATTAGGGTGGTGTCATCTGCATATCTGACTCATATTTATATACCCAAAAGAACTGAAAACAGGTTTTCAAATAAAAGCTTGTAGAGAAATGTTGATAGCAGCACTATTCACAGTAACCAAAAAGTGAACACAGCTCAAATGTCCATCAACTGTTGAACAGAGAGAGACATAATGTGGGATAGACATACAAGGTAATATTAGTCAGCCATTGAAAAGAGTTAAGTATTGATACATGGTATAACTTGTATGAAACTTGAAACTACTATGCTAATTGAGAGAAACTAGATACAAAAGCCACATATGTTTGTATTTATGTAAAATATATAGAATTGGCAATTCATAAAGACAAAAAGCAGATTAGTGGTTTCCAGGGACTGGGTGAAGAGGTAAATGAGGAGTAACTGTTAATGAATATAGAGTTTCTTTTTGCCATAACAAAAAGTTTTGCAACTAGATATTGGTGATAGTTGTACAACACTGTGCATGTATTTAGTACCACTGAATTGTATACTTTAAAATGTTTAAAATTAGTAAATTTTATATTGCATATATATTGCACAATAAGAAGACATTATCTTATTGTTTCTTTTTTTTTTTCCCCTACAAATCAGATCTCACTGGATTGAAAGCAATGTGTTGGCAGAGCTGCCATCCTTTCTGGGGAACTGTAAGAGA
>NW_011495064.1:5298299-5314711 GCF_000754665.1 Bison bison bison
TGAAGTTTGAGTGAACTCCGGGAGTTGGTGATGGACAGGGAGGCCTGGCGTGCTGCGATTCATGGGGTCGCAAAGAGTCGGACACGACTGAGCGACTGAACTGAACTGAACTGAAGTGAACATATGCTATGCTGCTGCTGCTGCTGCTGCTAAGTCGCTTCAGTCGTGTCCGACTCTGTGCGACCCCTGAGACGGCAGCCCACCAGGCTCCCCCGTTCTGGGGTTCTCCAGGCAAGAACATTGGAGTGGGTTGCCATTTCCTTCTCCAATGCGTGAAAGGAAAAGTGAAAGTGAAGTTGCTCCATCGTGTCCGACTCTTAGCGACCCCATGGACTGCAGCCCACCAGGCTCCTCTACCCATGGGATTTTCCAGGCGAGAGTACTGCAGTGGGGTGCCACTGCCTTCTCCAGAACATACGCTATACTAGGACAAATTAAAGACAGAATGCAGAGCAGTTGACCCAGTGTCCTGAAGGGGTTTGGAAGGCTAAGTATCAGCTTTAATAGTCCATTATTCTAAGCTGAAAATCTGTAAGGATTTCAGGGTTGTTAGTATGACAGTTCTGGAGAAGGCAATGGAACCCCACTCCAGTACTCTTGCCTGGAAAATTCCATGAACGGAGCAGCGTGGTAGGCTGCAGCCCATGGGGTCGTGAAGAGTCAGACATGACTGAGCAACTTCACTTTCACTTTTCACTTTCATGCATTGGAGAAGGAAATGGCAACCCACTCCAGTGTTCTTGCCTGGAGAATCCCAGGGACGGGGGAGCCTGGTGGGCCGCTGTCTATGGGGTCGCACAGAGTCGGACACGACTGAAGCGACTTAGCAGCAGTATGACAGTTCAATAGTGGCTGCTACTAACCCAAAAAAGAAGAGCTGAAGCCTGAATGGCCACAACCAGCTGCCTTTCAAAGCAGCACCCATGAGTCACGCCTTAAGAGCTGGGGCGTCAGGGGACTTCTATTGAAGGGCTAGTTAACCCACTTAAGGGAGAAGTGGCGCTGCTGGTGAGAACGCTGTCCGTGGTCCCTGCTCCCAGCGGCCTGCCTGGGGAGCCTTGCAAAGTTCTCTGCTCTGGGTGGACTGACCCGGTCCACAGTGCGGCAGGGCACAATGCCTCCACGAGCGGAGTGAGCTGCTTCGTGGGAGGTTCGGGGGAAATGCAGGGACACACCGTCCTCCCTGGACGGCAAAGGAGAAGACTGCTCATCAAACCCTGACAAACCAGATGGGCACATGGAGTATGTGCAGGGACGGCTGGAGAAATCAGAGGAGAGGACCCACATCTGTGAAAAAGAAATTGCTGAGAATAAATCTATGCTAATACAATTTAAAACTTTGGTCGCTCTTAGAATGAACACTGAAGTTGCTGAAGGGACAGGGAACACCTGCATTCTGGAATCTGGGAAGGGAGAATTTCCAAATTCGAGATGGTCAATGAGAAGGCTCACTGCTGAGTATGGCTCAGGAGCAGCTGCAAAGAAGCCCGGGGTGGAGACCCTGGGCACGCTGGTCTGATCAGACCGAGTCCCTGAACATGACAAGTAAGAAACTGAGGTCCTATAAAAGGCTAATGATGCTCTTGGCTCTAATACCTTTGCCTAGATGTGTAAGACAAAACATTAGAACTGAATTTTTTCTTAAAGTTACGGTACAGAAGGCAAAGATTCTAATTCCTAAATTGATCCTCAACGTTTTAAAATTTGGTGTCATTATCTAATTATAGGGCCCAGGGAAAGAAAGATCAAAGAGTAACAAAGAGAGAGGAACAAAAGCACCGGAAGAACAAGTTCCAGGTATGAGCTTAACTGCACCCAATCTGTAACAAAGGACAGCTACTCAGGGTACATGCAGCAGATACTGTTACGACACTAACAGGTCCAAAGTGTAGGACACACATGGAAGTGAATGATGTCCAGTCAGAGAGAGTATAAAAGGTAAAGTATCACATTCTCTTTTTCCAGTGACAGGAAAATCCAGTTTTGACAGTTTTCAATGGCAAGTGCAACTTCAATACTTCTTCTAATATTTACTTTCTGGTTTACCACTCATACTTAAAGAGGCAGAGAGAATGTGAGCTATACGAGCTTATGAAAATCCAGCAGCTACACCGAGGAAGACAATTAAGTTATTACCAAGGTCAGAATTCTGCTTACAAACTGCTTATGGTCAGATCACTGGAGACAGGAGGAAAGACCCGAGAGGACCAGCTCCCCACTCTGAGGAAGGCTGCTTGCCAAGACCAAACCTCCGGACGCACACTGCCTAACAGGGGCAGACACAAGGCTCCGCCCACGGGAGCAGCTCTGCGCGTCGGGCGCCAAGAGACACTATGAGCAGCGTGCACAGGCATCTTCCCTCTTTAAAGCTCATTCAGAATTTCTTGAGTGCCCAGTGTGACAAGTGCTGTGCATTCTCTTAACCTACCTGTTTACCAGAATGTTAGACTGCATCTTTAATACCACACAGAAAAGACAAAAAGGAAAACCAACCTACAAAACCAAGCTACCAATACTTCAACAACCCATCTTGTCAAATACCACAATACAATTAACTCTCAACAAGTTCAGAATACCAACCTCAAATTCTACTCACTTCACATGAAACACTGGAATCTCAAAACTCTCTTATTTAATGACCAGGAAAAGTTTCAGGAAGTCTGGAGAATACAAGTACAAGTGAAGCATCAAAACATAGCTGTAATTATCCTCCTTTGTATCCATGGCATGATGACCACAACCAGCAAGAAAAATGTAATCCCAAGAAGGTCCTCTGAGACATCTACCGGCGTTCCTTTCATCTTAATTTCATCGAGGTCATTTCTAAAATAAGCCCCAATTTTTTAACTGGAAACTAAGAACCTGAAATAACTGGGATGAAATTTAACTGCAAGCTTTCCAGATTTCTACATATCTATTTTCTGATTAACACTTTTCTAAAAAATTAATCAAAAAAAATTGTATCCACAGACATCCATGGGAAAACTGACCAATGTCAAATAATTACTCAGTAATTACTAAGCAAGTATTTCTCAGGGAAAACTGTGGGGTGGGGGAGGGAGGAGGAGGGGAGAGACATGAAAATCTTAACAGTAATATGATTAGTGTAATTTATTTAATTTTTGCTTATTAACAGCCAAAATTTAGAAGCCAAAGAGGCAAGAAAAAAGTTTTCGTATGAAACAGGTACAACAAAGACACGGGGATGCTTGCTGGCATCCACCTCCTCACTCCAGCACACTAAGGCCTTAACTGCTCTTCAGTCCACCGATGCCTACACGTCCTCAGAAAACAAACTTCAGCGTCCCTGCCGGAATCAGCCCAAAACAACAGGTAATTAACTTTCAAGTCTAGAGGTTCCTACAAAATGATGTCCATGATCTTCCTCCCAAACTAAATCTATACAAAGCAAGCTAATCATGCCTTTTAAACTTTCTTCACTCTCTTGCCCAGGAAAGTATCATTATCCAATTCAACAAAGCCTAACTATAAACCACTCATTCGTATTATGTTCAGATTCTGCTTTAATACGTGACTGACACCCTTAAAACCTTTGAATGAAAAAGCTAATTGTTTCAACTCTGCTTTTATTTCTGCAACAACAGAACCAAAGCAAAATGCAGAAGTCTTCCACAGGTGCACTAGGACTTCAGAGCTTGTTATCTGTACCTGCTTTGCCTCTCAGGATCTTATTCTGATAATACTGCCACTCCAACTGGGGGTTAGCGCCAGGACGCAGAGGGGCCCTGCCGGTGCCCCTGTTACTTGTAACAGCCACTGGTTTTCCTATAAGAAGAGTACAGTTAGTTTTAAATCTAAGCACAGGGACGTTAACAACACTAAAAAACATGTAACGGAAAATTTTTCAAAAGACATAAAAAAATATGACATTTTTCTTTAGCTTTATTCAGGCATTAGTCCCTAACGGAGCCAGGAGCTTTAAAGATTATCAACTGCTATGCAAAAGTCATCTAAGTGTCTCTGCACCCCCCAAAGTAAACTATTCATGACAATTTTGATGCATTTATTCAACTTAAAAGCAACACTATCATAGCTTCTCGTTGTCTCTCTGGTTTCTTAAAGTAGAAAACAGGCAACAGAGAACCTCAATTAGAGTGGCAGGGTGAGGAGAGAAAGACAAACTGTCTAGGCTTTTTATAATTCTGGTATCAAAAAAGTATGGTAACATCTAAGCTAATCTTTATTTTTACAGCAAGAAAAAAAACTAATCAAATATATACGCAGAGGAATCACAACCTGACCTACTACAGAATCAAAGGTGAGTATATATAGTCATGAAATTTTTGGTTTAGTTACAAAATCTTTCACACACCATTTCTTTGTATGCGTATGTGTCAGAAGATAGCTCTAACTCTGTAAACCAACACATGGATAATTCATGTTTTTTTGTGTGTATGTGTGTGTATAAAAATATATTTCACTAAATGCATTAGTGAGGACAAAGAAAAAAATGCATCAAAAAGCCAGTCATGGGCTAAAATCAACTCTTTACAATCTAAACACCCCTATCAGAGCTGAAGCAGCAACTACTTGTGATAAAAATAAAGCCCTATTATTATCCCCAGCAGCTTCTGTGCTTCCCTTACAGGAAAAATACTCACTCTCAGAAGAAAAGGCTATTAGTTATCTCTTTCAGATCTAAACTTCTGAAAAATCCAGAATAAATATTTTCAAAAGTACTGACAGGTCACAAATACCTAAAATTTCCATTAAAACAAAGATTGCATGGAGGACAACACATTTTAACAACGTTCAATAATACAAAAGTATTCTACAACCAAAACCTTAGAATGCCCCCAACAGATGGTTCATTCAAGAGAAAGTATAGTGACCCAAGTTGCAAAGACATATGCTACCATAAAATTTCCTTTTATTGGCAAAAAATAATAACTATAGATAAAAACATAGAAAATGCCCAAAGCAGGTCCTTAATCTTAGATGATAGATCCTTCAAATGAAGAGTATTCTTCCCTAAAGGCCTGATCTCTACAGGGAGGAAAAATCTTTTTTCTAATTTCCCTCAATCTTTCTTAATTATGGAGTCCAGAAAAACTGGAAGCAGTAACTGATTTTGCCAAGGAAAATCAGAATGAATATTTCTTAAAGAGTATTTTGTGATCCCTTAGAATATATATTTGTAACAACATATCAATTTTCTTAATACATAAACAAGAATACAGACCTTTGAGATCTGGTCTATTTCGTATACCCACTGATACAAAGAAGCAATCCATATCAACATGCATTATACAGCTCTGATGTCTGGGTGAACTCAATACTGACATATTTCCTAGAAGGAAAAAAAGAACGTTCAAACCCCAAACTAATCAATACTTTAAAAAAAAATCAGGTCTAGTTAACTTTAGAAATTATATTCTTAAATGCTTACAAGCAGAATGAAGTTTTTAAAAAAATACAGATTCTATAGTAGATTATTTATATCACCTCAAGAGAAATCAAAGTTCAGTTTCTTTGGCTCTAAAAACAATGCAGAGATACAAATTTAGTTTCCAAACATCATGTTTCCTAGTCTACATTCTAACAAATCTCTCCATCTGTCTAAATGCTTATCTCAAAGTCATTTCTGTGTGCTGACTGGCATATAAAAATGTACAGGTGTGTTCATGTATTTAGTCCCGGGGAGCTAAGCACTCTAGGGGACCACTGCTCCACGTGGTCACAGCCTTCCTCGCTAGGACGGCCACACACACTGCTACTGTTACCAGTGCTGGGCGGTAGGTGTCAGGCAGTGCTGGAAGAGCTTTACATGGATTCATTTAAATCCTCACAACAACACTATGAAAGAGGGAATAAGCTTATTATCCCCATTTTGCAGAAGAATAACTTCAGTCACACAGCCAGTAGGAGGCTGAGCTGGTCCCAGGCCGTCTGATTTCAGAGCCCACAGGCCACCACCCTTGTAAAAAGCGATGATCTCACAAAGGAATTTTCCTCTGATAGATTTAAGAACAATAGTACTGAGGTTAGTCTTCGTAACAGGCTTCTAAAAACTTACAGTTACTACCCAAAAGGTTGAGACAACTCTATTCACCAGACTGGGACTCTGAGCACCTTTCCCTTGTCCCCACTAAGGGCACAGCGCTGGGCCCTGCTCCTACCACCTCCTGGACCATCACTCGCCAGCCAACGGGAGACAGACGCAGAGAGTGAACTCGCACCCTGCTTCCTGAGAATGGCGCAGCTAGGCGATGCGCGGCTGCCTGACTCCAAAGCCAGGGGCTTCCCTGCTGCTCTGTTACCTCAAGAAATAACTTATAGATCTTAATTATAATCCTGCTGTATAAAACTATTATATAAACATAATGTAAACAACTCAAAATAATGGTTTTAAAGATTCAAGTCATATGGAAGGCATATACGAAATGCCCACTGAATGCTTTCATACAATATAAAAATTTCTCATCTTGGAAAATTCGCACTCATGGAAATGATTCATAATTACTCTTTGAAGCTTTCTAAATTAAATGACCTTTAGGTAACAAGACCAAGGCATGATATAAGGAAAATCTAATACCTATAACCATTATTTTGAACTATTTTATAAATAACAAAAAGCATTTGGAAAAGCTAAACACAGCAAACCATAACAAGAAACCCACATGTAGAGGCTCTACCAGTCTGGGAGGCGTGCGCTCCTCTGTGCACCTGTCTCCACAGCTATAAACTGAAGGGCAAGAGCAGCTCATCTTCAGGGAGGAACCATGTGAGCCAGAAAAAGCAACGAAAGCCTCAACTAGACACCAGTTTATATTGACAGGCACAGAAATACAGCCTGTTACTGTTGGCTTTGTTTTGACGACAAGAGAAATATTGAAATACAAAATACAATTAGCCAATCTACTTATGTGAAAATACTTAACCTCACTAAAAGTGAACCACTATAATTACAACAGCTATTATGTCAAAGTTACTTAATGACTGAAAAATTATTATGACGCAAGCTTTTAAAAATTAACAGTTACTCTTACCAAACCATTTTTACAGGAGATTAAACACTGAATATAAACTATACTATATTTTACAGTTCAAAACTTCAACAACTGATAAAGTCTACAGGAAGAAGGAATGCTCAGAACCCCAACCCTGGGCCTATTCAAATTACTTAAAAGATTTTTAGTTAGCCACACTCAAAACTAATTTTGTAAAAAATACTTTAGTAAGAAAGCTTTTTATCATCTGTTATACTTACTGTTACTTACATAACCCGACACTCCTCAAGACTTCCACGTTACAAGAGCTTAGTACTGACCAGAACCCCAGTGACAGATTAAGAACAAAATGGTAAGTATGACTGTTCTTAAGAAAACGATTGTAGTTGAGTATCTACCTGTGTCAGTTACAACAAGTGCGGACCTGCCTGCTTTCATTTTTTTTAACTTTTCCCTTCCTGGAAAGACACCACTACTCTGTTTCTGCAGCGCATTGACAAACTCAGTCAGTTCCCACTTCCACGCGGATATGTGGTGCAGTCTCGACCGGGAGTAGAAGTCCGAGATGAAGTTGAAGTCCGAGGGTCTGGGCGGCCCCGAGGGCCGTCCCCTGCTTGGGGAAGGTACTGAAGAAGTGCTCTTTGTGCTTGAAGGCCCCTGAACGGTGGAGTGGTGAGCACCGTTGACTCGAGGGTTACTGTGCAAAGGTGGCGAGGAGAAGGGCTTAGTTCTGTGCGGATCCCGCAAAGCGTCCGCGCTGCAGGCGCTCTGCTGGGCCAGCTGCACGGTGCAGTCTCTGAAGGCGCCGCGGCTCCTCTCGGCCCCCGCGGCCTCCTCCTGGGCAGGCTCTGGGGACAGCCTGCTGGCGACACCACTGCCCGGGGGCGCCAAGCAGTCCAAGCTTTTTAAGGCACCGTGAGAGCTGTGGGCGTGCCCATTACAAAGGGCACGGCCACCTCTGGGATGCGGAATTCCATTCTGTTTCCTTCCTGGGAAGACAGGCTCCAGCCCCACAAAATCAAAGTCATTATCTGCAGCTTCTTCGTTCCAGTTGTTCACTCCATTGACTCTGACTTCACTTTCCGTCTCAATTTTCTTAATTATGTGATTTCTAAAGCAGGAAAAGAAAAAATTTTTGTTTAAATGAATAGCGTCGGACTTTCAAGCTGAAACAATTTTTCATGTAAACTCTCTTACTGATATACACTTTAATATCCCTCTGCCCGAATCTGAAAGATTAAACCACGACTTGAATTACTGCTCTTCCAACAGAAGATAATTCTTTTCTAAACCGAAGGAGCAAGGTACTAGGAAAATTCTAGCACATTAACAGCCTTTTAGGTTTTGTTTCCTTTTTAAAACTTCAGACACTCCCAAAGAAGAAATAGAATGGGATCTTCTTAGATTGAAGAAAAAAAACCAAAAAACAATTTTCAGTTATTTTCCCATTAAAAATCGTCATCTATTGGTATAAGCTTTAAACACCCAGTCTGAGTCACGGTGCCTGGCATACATTAGTAGTCAAGCATTTGCTCAATTAATACAATATGAATAATTCCTGTAAAAAGGGGTAAGAAACCTCATGTGAATTCTAACTGCTATGTTTATTTTCAGTTTTTTATGTAAGGTACTGTTCAACACATTAAATTCAATACTGCCGCCCTCCTGAGGCTGGTTACTTTCCCTCAGGAAGCAACCAACAGACTGTATTCATTAATCCATTAAAAGGGTCAACTGATGTAGATAAAAAGTAAAAAAAAGAAAAAGTCAATGTGTAAGGTTAATTCAATGAAATTTATATCCAGAAAAATGAGGATGTTTGCCCTACTGACAGGGAATTAGTGTTTCCTTCCTAAGAAATGCATTATGTACATGCCAGGATGGTAGGTCCAAGGCAGTCTGGACCCAGTGTCCTGATGACAGGTTTATCAGTGCAAGAACTATGACAAACACTACACTACACTCCATTGCTCCTCCAATGATTCCCCGTAATGCTGTGTAATTAAAAATTCATTTGTATTCAAAAGAATCATCTAAGTAACAAAAACAGGAGTCTGAACTACAAAGCCGTAATTCACTCTCCTTAGGAAGGTCCACAGCGTTTGCCCAGTTTCAGTTCAGGCTCCAGATGAGGGCACGCACAGCACCAAGGCACAGGTTAGACTGCCACCCCGTCAACAGGTTTAATCTCAAGTTCCTCCTCCTAATACCAACTGGGTCTATTATTAATGACAGTCTGACTACACAGGAAAACCACACATGACCTGGATCCAAACATCACCTCCCATTTCTGGGTTGGCTCTGGCTGATCAGCTTGTGGAATCTGACCGCCAACTCTGAGCAGGTCAAAGCCTCACCAGTGAGCACACCACAGAGAGAAACAGAAAACCAACCAGAAACGATTAAGAGATGAAGGAAAGAAAACCTAACGTGATCTAAGACAGAGAAAGTCTGGCCCTTGAGACAAAGAGCAAGGGAGCAAAAAGCGGCATGAAGGAGCTTCAAAAAAGTTTATAAAACGCACTGAACATGCCAGAAAATAAAGATCAAGAAAGAAACAAAAGTGCAATCAGAAAAGCCTTAGATCTGGTTCTGTGTTATAAATACTAAGACTTTAAATGAACACTAGCGACACATGCACTAGAAATGCACACACCGGCAACAGAACACTGCTCACGGCCCTCCTTCTGCACTTCGGTGTTCCAGCCTGGGCAACGGGACATCTAAAGAGGCTGGACTGGAAACACCCCACAGGTGGGTAATATATTCACTAGGCAACAACATAAATGGAGCAATAATTACAATCTAATAGGCAAATTCTTCCTCAAATCGACACAGAGAAGAATTTCAAAACACACACACATAGATATTTTCCTTTATTAGTGGAGTAAGAAAAAAAAAGATGAAGCTGTGCATTCAGAAAGTTTTCTGATATTGCCTGTACACACTGATAGTACTAAAAAAACAAAATTAGAAGTTTAGGTAACATGAAAAACAACTTACGTAAGTGAATACAAGTTAAAGAACAAACGCCAACAAAGCTACAGAAGGTAGTGACACCGGATCCCCCAGTGCAATTAAGACTCCCGGTCTTTTGGAAAAAACATATCCAACTCCCAAAGCAAGCAATTTAATAAATAAGGAGAAGGCTCATGACAATGAGTCACGATGATAAACCACCTGATACACAAGTTAACGCAACATACCAATTAACTGTGGAGCCGATTTACCTCGGGTTACTGCAATTAAAGCTTAAGTCAAAATATTTTTAAAAACCAGACACATGGAATAAGGCCTAGATTCATCTCTAATTCTATAACCTTGAGGGTCATCAACTAAATTTTCACCAACATAAAGTATTTATGTTTTCATATTGTTACTGACTTAGAATTTTTCAAAAATAACCTGGAAATGTTAACATTTTCATTGCCTATCTTTCTGTGCAACAGCGCACAACAAATGTACAGGTGGCGCAGTTCAGCCTTTGAGAAAGTAATACTCTGCAGCAAAGCACTTGTGTCAAAAATTATTACTGCCATGAAAATCCATGAGAAAGTTTAATTCTAGTAACTTAACAGCCATTGGTTTAACATGGAAATTTAACGTGAGTGGAAAAGTTTTGTTTACATTTTATTTACAAAACTGTCGTGATAAAAATAATTTTTAGGTAAGACACCCACCCCTATAGTTCACCAGGATTAACACAGATGAATAACCAGGTTTGACGTGTGTTTCTATCTTGAGTACAGCAGGGGACATGCACACTGCTAAACCCCAGCTCCGCGGTCGCCCCAACCAGACACACTTACACCCTGTCATTGAGCTGCTTGGTGATGCTGCTGGGCCCGGGGAGCGGGTCCTCAGGTTTGCACACAGGATTAAAGTTGAGGCTCTTCTGCACAGAGGACGGCTTGCTGTACAGCTGATAGGGAATGCAGGACAGGAGTCGCCCAGCTTTGATGCTAAAACGAAAAAGTCAGAGCAATTTAAGAGTTTAATACCTGGGGTACACGAGCTTCACAGAAAATCAATGTTCTCAATAACAGGAGTATTCCACCACCAACATGTCATTGCCCTTTCTAGTTTATTCCTTCCTCCTTTGTTTTAGTGGTCCTAATACAATATAATTTTAGTTAAACATGAAGAGACGTGTCTGAAATTTTAAAAACTAGTGGCCAATGATCTCACATTGAGGAGGGGAAAACTAGAGAATAGGATGAGAAAAGTTTAATCACAGAGCTGGACTAGTCAATATTTTAATAATCATGACTTTAATATTAACCACACTCTTTCCCCAAAATCGCTACAGATGGTAATTGCAGCCATGAATTAAAAGAGACCTGCTCCTTGGAAGAAAAGTTTTGACAAACCTAGACTGCATATTAAAAAGCAGAGACATTACTTCGCCGACAAAGGTTCATATAGTAAAAGCTATGGTTTTTCCAGTAGTCAGGTATGGATGTGAGAGATGAACCATAAAGAAGGCTGAATGCTGATGAACTGATGCTTTTGAGCTGTGGTGTTGCAGAAGACTCTTGAGAGTCCCTTGGACTGCAAGATCAACCCAGTCAAACCTAAAGGAAATCCTAAAGGAAATCAATCCTGAATATTCATTAGAAAGACTGATGTTGAAGCTCCAATACTTTGGCCACCTGATGGGAAGAGCTGACTCATTAGAAAAGACAGCCGACTCATTAGAAAAGACCCTGATATCAGCTGGGAAAGAGTGAAGGCAGAAGAAGGGGACAACAGAGATCATGAGATGGCTGGGTGGAATCACCGACTCAATGGACATGAGTTTGAGCAAACTCCAGGAGATGGTGAAGGGCAGGGAAGCCTGACATGATGTGGTCCATGGGGTCGCAAGGAGTCAGACACGACGGAGCGACTGAAAACAACAACTACAACAACAATCTTTCTCCAGTTCACACACAATCATCGAGGTTTTCTCAACCTATCTCACATGTCAAGTTTCCCCAGAATAACGGGACTGGATGAGGATCCCCAATTTCTAAGATTCACATCATGTCTATTACATGTGAAAGCCTGTAATGTGAAGCACAAAATAACCTCAACTTTAAGAGAAGTAAGTAATTTATACTATTTTATATGTATAAATGTGATAAAGACAAGGCCACTAGAAGACAGGAACTAAGAGAAGTTATCATATATATCTATGTATCCTCTTCCAAACATTCACTAGCTACATATCAAACATCACTGGGATAAATCAGGGGGCATGAGTAGTCTAATACTAGACAGTCCTGGCCCATTAACAGACACTCCCAAACACCTATTATAACTAAGAGCTAAAACTGAGTTCATTAAACTAAAATTTGCTTTCTAATAAACTGAGTTACATACGGTTACTGTGTCTTTAAATATATCATTTTCAATTCAAAATCGAAACATTTGAAAGCATGTGTGGCTTTAAACCTAAACTATATATAAAGAAAGCCACCCTTCAATTAATTAGGAAAAAATGAATAAAGAGTAAAATACTTTTTCTTATTATCTGACAAATTCAAAAGTTTTGACGTTTTCCCCAAAGGGCATGCCACAAAACTTGAAAAAAGTGTAAGAAATTACTGAACTGGCTTAAACAAACAAACCAATTCAAAATATGAGTCAACAACTTTGAATACTGAAAAACACATGATGATATCCTAAAAATGGAAATATATCATGTTGCAAACTAAGTTCTTTTTGTAATTATATCAGTATATAATTCCCCCTAAAACACCTTCAGCTTTAGGTAGCATTACTAAACATGCTAAAGCACTAAATCACGACAGTGGAGAACGTTACTACTGACAGCACACTTCAACCCTCATTTACCTAAAGAAACTACCATCAGGCTAAAGTCATTTTTTATCAAGACAACAGAGCGGAGACTGAAACGGTGCCCGATGTCCCAGGGGCACACCAGAAGGAAGACCCAAGTGCAGCGAAGCCAGGACAGGCCCCGCGTCGTGCTGGCTTCTCCCAGACTCCTGGCAGAGTGCTGGCTGACCGGGCTCTGGAGGGGCTCTCTGTGCTCAACACTGATCGCACATGACCCCTGTGAAGACTGAGGTCACCTGGCGGAACCTGAGGCTCTCAGCCCATGGAGACTGATAAGAGCGCCAATTTTAATACTGCAGGTTTCACCAGACGTCCTCAGAGATGCCCAGCAAAAGCAACTAAAGCCCAGCGCATCATCATCTTGTTAGACAAGGAATTTTTTACATTTCAAACCCAAACCACTACACATACATTGTACATTCCTAACTGTCATGACATCCGTCTGTCCAGCTACAGACATGGCAAAAGCATTCTCTGAAGGTATGTTTTTAAAAGATCTTCTTTTAAGAAATCTCTCAGGGATTAACTTGTAACATTGTCTAATTTCACTGCTTATCCTAAGCACAAAGGAACTGTTTATGTTCTACTATTTTTAAGAAAAAAAAAAGCTGAATACCAAATACCAAAATCCAAATTTCAAGATCAAAAGGAGTTTCACTTTACCAAAAGATATTACTACATGATTTCTTTAAACAGTGGACTTCCTTCATACACTGAAAATAGACTCTGGTATATATGAAAGATATGTGTGTGTATATATATAATATATATGTATTTATTCACTGTATCAGACACATATTCACGGATGTGAAATATTTACTTACTTTGGGGACTCTTAACTCTTGGTTTGTCCTCTAGCCCCAGTAAACTTATCTCTAGAGTAGAACTTTGCTTCTAACACTCCTCTAAATCATTTCCTATGCTGACACAATGAATTTACACTGACAGTTATAACCAGAATCTGGAAAATTTTGTAGAAATCAAGATATGAAAGTCCCTACGATGATTTCCATTCCAAACTCTGTAGTATCACTGTAGCAATACTATCTTCTTCAGATGATGCAATTCTGCTCATCAAATGCCATATGGCTCCAGTCAACGTCCCAGTCATTCTCTATGAGAAAACCCCTAACGCCGTGTATTCACCTGCCCATCCAATTCAGGTATGTTTTCTTCCTCATTCAAAAGTGAATTTAAGACAAGAAAGGAGTGAATTATGGGCTAAGGAAAAAACGAACTGTTTTTGCCTTATATTCTACCACTAAACAAAAATTCTTCATTCATTCAACATTAAAATTGCCTTTGTCCCCACCTCTCTGATCACCTAAGCTTTCCAACCACTCACAAAGACTGTACAAGCTCAGAAAAGGAAATAACAGGTAAGAACACATATATATATAACTTGTTGTCCTTTATCCTACAGGGCCCAAACTGCTTTTTATTTTTCACTACAAATACTGAGAGTTAAACTATTCACAGTCATTCTTTAGCTCCTGAAAACCAAGAATATATTTTCTTATAAATATTATCTACAACATGGGGTGAGGGGGGGACTGAAATGTGTATACTGAGTAGTTGGCCAAGTAAAAATAATTTGAGAAGAATTCTGTAGTGTTGTGAGAGAAAAAAGTAAATACTCAAGATAAACTTTTTTTAAACACAAATCTAGACCAGAAACAAGAATCATGCGTATTTTCTATTAAGAATTGAGGCAAAACACAAAAACATAAGGGGAAAATCATGAGATAAAATTGTAGTCAACTTATATTTGATCTGAATAAGACTCTAATAATTACGTGGAGTGTAATTAGAAACAGTTTTACTCCATATGAAGTGTGAGGCGTCACAGCACTGCAGCTATGTGACAGACACGAGCATGCGCAGCTCAGGAAGGAAGGGCGCACTGACTGGGAGAAGACCCTGTGGGCTGGCGTGAATGGGAACCTCTGTCCTTGCAGCCCAGCCCGGGAGAACCAGGCTCTCTTGCCATGGGAGACGGAACGCAAAACGGACGACGAGAACAGAACAGCCTTGGAGCAGCAGGGCACCACGGTGTCTACTGTGCTCTGCCCTGATGAGCCAGAGCGGCAGCCAGAGCGGCTTCCGTAACTACTCACACTTCAAATTTCCACATCAAATTGTCTGCAGAAAGGGATTAACAAAAATGTGAAAATCACAAACTCATACTGTACCATATACAACCGTAAGATTCACAAGACAAAGCCTTCAGTTACAGAACTCAGAACTTAAACTAATGCACACAGGCTTCTCATTACAGGACTCCCCTGCCTCTTGGAAGTCGTGACCTCGTAATCATGCCTGTACTAACTCGGGTTTAATGGCACCTACACAGGCACCAGGGAATTTGAATCAAAGCAATCTGCACACTTAGAAGTGTTAGTCACTTTTCAAACTGCTCAAACCCAAAACAGGAAAACCAATTATAGAAGAGAATACCATATATCATCCTTTAAACAGCTAATATAATGTTCAAATATTTAAGTATAATAAAGTCTCATTAAAGCCCTGCAGTGGAGAAGAGATGAACAAGACTAGGATTAGAGCATGGAAGCAAACGGCTCTGATTTACCCTGGAGAAGCCCATGCTTATGACATCACAGACACCAGGCATTATGTCATATATTAGAGCACAGAGCTGACTAATCCATTTCTAGAGAGATGAATGAGGCAGTTCTCCTGTAACAACTTAAATGGCAAAGAGCAGACCCAATGATGAGTCAGAAATCTGGATTCTGAATTCTGTCACTCGGGCAAATCAGTTAACCTTATCAGTCCTGCCTTCTCATCTAGTACATAGAGCAGATACATCACATAATCATGATTCCAAAGTCACTTCAGTTATTTAAAAACAGATCATTAGGTCTGAAGGTGTATTTTATAACTTGGAACTGCCTCAGCTACGTTTATTATTGAATTACCCCTCTAGTTGCATTCAGCAAAAAAGAGCCAGTATAAAGAAAGAGCTGTCATGAAGACCACCATTTTCTAAACATGTTAGCTTGCACCCAGCCAGGGCCCTCCTCACCTCCCTTTCCTACCATCCACGATCTCCCCTATTCTCCCCAAAGCCAAACTAACATCCTCAGATCGAAATTCCAGCCCCAGCCAATGAAACGACTGTGTAAGTGTCCACACACAGCGGAACTCTGAAATGATACTAACCTCTCATACGAAAACTTCACAACTCCTTTTTAAGAAGACATACCACTAAAAGCCATGTGGATAAATCCTATATAATGAACAGTGACTGGGTCCTTGGAACACAGCACAGCATGTTCCAGGGATGAGTCTTCAACTTAATACACCAAGACTTAAATTTAAAAAACCCTAGTCTATATGAATAATTTGGCTTTCTGGAAGCCAAATGCACTTTTCCCCTAAATGTACCTTTGACCTTCTGGAATTGATTTTTCTAATACTCGGTCATGTTTATAGAATACAAATAAAATATCATAGCAGCAGCAGCTTCTTCCGTATCACGTCTCTATAACATGGGAAGCACTGTGCCAGGTAGTCTGCATGAGTTATTTCTAGTTTTCACATAACCATAACAGGTAGACAGTGATCTTCTTTTAC
>NW_011495064.1:5314811-5315547 GCF_000754665.1 Bison bison bison
TCTTTTACAAATGAGGAGACAAGGTTCAGAACGGCTGCACCCCTGCTCCTGTTACAATCCAAGACGACAAGGACCCCGAACATGAACTCAGGTCTGTTTCCAGAGCCCAGGCACAGCCTTTCCACAATGCACTGCCTCTCGCAAATTCATGCTGATATCTGTGATACAGAAGACCTGAACAAGTCTAAATCTACCAAATAAATTAAGGTGTCAGAATTAATGAAATTTAGGGTAAGAAAAAAAGCTTTGGCAATTGACCTAAATAATTTCTAAGTTTGTGTCATTAACACTCCACTATACAATCTGACCATTCTCTCACATACTGATTACAATCCATTCATGCATAAAATTATGATTTTAATACTTTCACTTTTAACTTTCAATCACTCATATAAATTATATGTGAATCACTTAAGTTCTAGTTCATCCTCAAATTTCAGATGATGTATTTTATGTTAGAAAGTTACTAAGAATGGTCACCACTGATTTACAACATACCAATTCCAAACCAACAGCCAAGAAACCAGAACAACTGAAAAACAGGTACTAATAATACTGCAAACTGCTCTCCTCTCCAAGAACTTCAGGTCCACACTATCCTCATCTTTTTCCCCTTCCGTTCAGTTCAGTCGCTTAGTCGTGTCCGACTCTTTGTGACCCCATGAATCGCAGTACGCCAGGCCTCCCTGTCCATCACCAACTCCCGGAGTTCACTGAGACTCACGTCCATCGAGTC
>NW_011495064.1:5315647-5315971 GCF_000754665.1 Bison bison bison
CAGCACCGGGCACTCATTTGTTATGTGGTTTTGTTTATTGTCTGTGCCTCGGGCCTTGCAGATCAGCCGGCAGTCCATCGATGCTCTCAAAGACTGGTTCAGAGACGAGATGCAGAAGAGTGACTGGCAGCTTATTGTGGAGCTGAAGAAAGTGTTTGAAATCATCTAATTTTTCCACCGGGGGCAGAAATTGGAGTCAATGCAATATTATGTGGTAATATCACCAAGAAAAACAAGGAATGGACCTGTCTGAACACTGATTGACCTTAAGTATAGAAGGAAAAAACTAGGTGTATAAAATGTTTTCCATGAGAAACCAAGAAA
>NW_011495064.1:5316071-5350307 GCF_000754665.1 Bison bison bison
AGTACTGGAGTTTCAGCTTTAGCATCATTCCTTCCAAAGAAATACCAAGGCTGATCTCCTTCAGAATGGACTGGTTGGATCTCCTTGCAGTCCAAGGGACTCTCAAGAGTCTTCTCCAACACCACAGTTCAAAAGCATCAATTCTTCAGTGCTCAGCCTTCTTCACAGTCCAACTCTCACATCCATACATGACCACAGGAAAAACCATAGCCTTGAGAGATAGGATATAAACTTACTCAGTTCAGTCGCTCAGTCGTCTCCAACTTACTCACATATTGTTCATTATCTGTTTCCCCCAGTAGAATGGAAGCTCCCAGAAGCAGGGGAGGTGCTCTGCTTTGCTCAATGGTGTATTTCCCAAGTACAAAGAGCACTGTCTACTGATAACAGGTGCACAGACATTTGCTGAATGAGTAACACGCTTGGTCAAGCCCTTCCATCACTGCCTCCTGCTCTTACCTGAGTCATCTCCCCTAAGTCCTGGGAGCTGAGGATGCAGGAACACTAACATCAGACCATAGGCACCTGAACTACTATGCAAGGCTGAGGAGTACAGCTGTCGTTCAGTTGCTAAGTCGTGTCCGACTCTTTTGCGACCCCATAGACTGTAGCCCGTCAGGCTCCTCTGTCCATGGGGTTCCCCAGGAAAGAATACTAAAGTGGGTTGCCATTTTTTCTCCAGGAGATCGACCTGACCCAGGGATAGAACCTGTGTCTCCTGCACTGGCAGGCGGGTTCTTTACCACTGAGCCACCCAAGGAGCAGAGCAGTGTTGTTTAAGACACTGATTCCTCTTCACCCTTAAGTTAAAAGGTACTGCAGGTTAGGTAAGGGTTTATAATACAAATAAGCATTCCAATTTCTAAAAATGCTTTAATTAAAAATTAAACTTACCTTTCCACAATCCATTCTGGTCGAATTACTTTTTCTCCCTTTAACTCTTTGATTTTGGCATTAGGAAGATTTGTGGCAATGATGTGTGTTGTTTTGGATCTGGAATAATACACGTGATACTGGCCTCCATGCAACATCATTAGCTTTCTCAATTCCTCAGCAGATGGATCTGTAAAATTAATAATAAAACACGCTGAAAGTTTTACATATAAGAAAGTACAAGTAGAGCGCTAGCTGAACAATCCCGTCAACTGGATGATTTAAAGAACACATCACTGGTTCACCTTCTCCTTGGCTGTGCTGTCAGTAAACGAAGCTGGGAGGAAAATCACAAAGAGAGAGAGCTGTTCGGCCTTGCTCAGCGCAGCCGATGCTCCTGGCCACTAACAGCCAACCAACACAAACACATCTCCTGCCGGGCTTCCTTGGCGGCTCAGGGATAAAGAACCCATCTACTGCCTACGCAGTAGACTTGGGATCGATCCCTGGTCTGGGAAGATCCTATATGCCATGGAGCAACTAGGCCCGTGCGCCACACCTACTGGGTGTGCGCTCTGGAGCCCGGGAGCCACAACCACCGAAGCCCACCACCCTGGACTCCACGCTCCACAGCAGGAGAAGCCACCACAATGAGAATCCTGGGCACCACAACCAGAGAGGAGCCCCCATGCCCTGCAACTAGAGAAAAGTCCATGCACCAACAAAGACCCAATGCAGCCAAAGTAAGTAAAATTATTTTTTTTAAACTCATCCACATTAAAAAAAAAAAAAATCTTAGAAAAGCAAAAACAAAAACACCTACTGACAAGAGATACCCAGAAGAGCAGACAGGCACCTCAGGTAATGAATCTGATGCTGGCAACACTGCAGAGCTAGAAACGGTAGGGATTTTTACCACAGTTTAAAAACACCTACTATGAGCAGACTTACCATAGGGCTTGTTAGACTTTACTCCTATGAAGCTATCTAAACTTTTATTTAAGAAAACAGAAAAAGGTTAAAATAATCTTACTTGGTTTCCTAATACGAACTTGCATCAAAACCAAAAAATAAACCAAAATAAAAAAAAAAGAATTGCCAACCAAGAAGCACCGTTTTATCCCCAATTCTGTTTCAAATTATTTTATTCTTAATAAAACTATAGAAAAATATCTTAAATATGAATCAATGTGGCTTATGCTTTCCCATAAAAATGTCTGACTCACTAAAGTTATGTTATGACTAGCATTACTAGTATCACATTAAACTAACTATTTTCAATAGCTCTTCTATTTCTTTTTATTTTTATCCTAAGAAAAGGAAAGGAAAGTGAAAGTCACTCAGTCATGTCCGACTCTTTGAGACTGCATGAGTCCGTGCAATTCTCCAGGCCAGAATACTGGAGTGGGTAGCCTTTCTCTTCTCCAGGGGATCTTTCCAATGCAGGGATTGAACCCAGGTCTCCTAGCTGAGCTGCAAGGAAACTCTGCATCACATCTCCCATAGCAACAGCTACTGGAGGTGATATCCACAGGAAGCTTGTGTATCTTCTTGGCTATTCAAGCAACAGATTGTCTTTAAGCACAAACAATACAAATCCAAGCATTTAAATGAGTACTTTTATTAGAATTACTAATTCAGTGAGTTTGGGTCTTTAGAAGAAGAAACATGTTTCCTTAAGAGGAATTTTGGTAAGGGTTTTATCATGAACGACCTAACCTTACACCTAAAGTAACTAGAGAAAGAAGAACAAACAGAACTCAAAGTTAGTAAAAAGAAAGAAATCATAAAGACAAATAATACCAGAAATGAAAAAAGTTAAAATGAACACCGTGGAAATACAAAGACTCCTGAAAGACTACTGTGAGCAGCTATATATGAATAAAATGGACAACTTAAAAGAAATGGACAAATTCTCAGACAGGAATAATCTCCCAAGACTGAACCAGGAAGAAACAGAAAACATGAACAGACCCAATTACTAGCACTGAAATGGAATCAGTAATTTAAAAACTCCCAATAAAGGCTTCTCTGGTGGTCCAGTGGTTAAGAATCCACCTTGCAATGCAGGGGACACTGGTTTGATCCTTGGATGAAAGTGAAAGAGGAGAGTGAAAAAGTTGGCTTAAAGCTCAACATTCAGAAAACAAAGATCATGGCATCTGGTCCCACCACTTCATGGGAAATAGATGGGGAAACAGTGGAAACAGTGGCAGACTTTATTTTTTGGGCTCCAAAATCACTGCAGATGGTGACTGCAGCCATGAAATTAAAAGATGCTTACTCCTTGGAAGGAAAGTTATGACCAACCTAGATAGCATATTCAAAAGCAGAGACATTACTTTGCCAACAAAGGTCTGTCTAGTTAAGGCTATGGTTCTTCCTGTGGTCATGTATGGATGTGAGAGTTGGACTGTGAAGAAGGCTGAGTGCTGAAGAATTGATGCTTTTGAACTGTGGTGTTGGAGAAGACTCTTGAGAGTCCCTTGGACTGCAAGGAGATCCAACCAGTCCATCCAAAAGGAGATCAGCCCTGGGATTTCTTTGGAAGGAATGATGCTAAAGCTGAAACTCCAGTACATTGGCCACCTCATGCGAAGAGTTGACTCATTGGAAAAGACTCCGATGCTGGGAGGGATTGGGGGCAGGAGAAGGAGATGACAGAGGATGAGATGGCTGGATGGCATCACCAACTTGATGGATGTGAGTCTGAGTGAACTCCAGGAGTTGGTGATGGACAGGGAGGCCTGGTGTGCTGTGATTCATGGGGTCGCAAAGAGTCGGACACAACTGAGCAACTGAATTGAACTGAAGGAGACAGAAGACCTGTACTCAGAAAACTGTAAGACGCTGATGAAAGAAACTGAATATGACAGAAATGATGGGAAGACGCACCATGCTCTCAGACTGCTGCTGCTGCGTTGCTTCAGTCATGTCCGACTCTGTGCGACCCCATAGACGGCAGCCCACCAGACTTCCCGTCCCTGGGATTCTCCAGGCAAGAACACTGGAGTGGGTTGCCATTTCCTTCTCCAATGCATGAAAGTGAAAAGTGAAAGTGAAGTCGCTCAGTCATGTCATGCTCTCAGACTAGAAGAATCAATATGAGAGGTGAGACTGGATGATAGTTAAGATCCCTTACAAAGCTATCATACAATTCTAGACACTAAAACCATTATCTCCAGCAAACAAAATCTGGAGACTAAAAGCAAAGCAGGTCATATTATGCCCAGTTTTACAGATAAAGGAACAAAAAGCAGAATAATGTAAATGATGGAAAAAATACATATAAATTAGCAAGACATCATAAAAGGTAGGTCAACAACTGACATATCCTGCTTATCGAATAAACTATAATGCTTAATACATGTAACAAGTACAAAACAGAAGAAGTTTAACATCACACAACAGAAAGTACTTAAAAGCAAGCAAGGTCTCTACTCATGGCAACAGAATGTGGTACAGGGCAAACAGCGCAAGAAGTGGGAAGTCCTGAGTGCCAGCCTGGCTGTGGGCGCTGGCGGGGTGAGCCCACATAGGCTTCCTGCCACCTGCGGCTCAGTGTGGAGGCCAAATGGGGTAAGCGGAGCCAGTGATCGCTAACATTCCTTTCAGACCTAAAGTGTAAGGAGCTTATTTTGCTTTTGGACAAATTCTCTATCACTGCCTCACATTCCATTACATCAAACACCACCAAGGAAAACAAAAATCAGTATTACAAAGTCAATTCTACAACCAAAAAGAAAAATGTAATGACCTGGTTAAAATACACCATCTTTTATGATATGTTTTTTCCAGACTCCTGCTTCATTTAGTTTGTCCTCTATAAAGGAAGTTCTACATCTGACACTATTGCATGTAAATACTATTTGTTAAGGGGATCAAAGATTCAAGGGGTCTTCACTTATATTATTCCCTCAATAAGCAATATTATCAACATTATCATTACTATACATGTATGCGTTATATATATAAGTGTGCTTATATGTATACCATCACACACCCTGGACTGCCAACATCAACTCCCAAACTGTCCACTAAAACATCAGCCAGTAGGGCTTCCCCAGCGGCTCAGTGGTTAAATCCCCCTGCCAATGGAGGAGACATGGGTTGGACCCCTGGTCTGGAAGATTGCACATTCGGTGGAACAAGTGAGTCCGTGCACCACGACTACTGAGCCTGTGCTCTAAAGCCTGGGACCCACAACTACCAAACCCCATGCACACTAGAGCCCACGCTCCACAGCAAGAGAAGCCACAGCAAGGAGAAGCCCTCGAAGAGCAGCGAGAGAGCAGCCCCCACTCTCCACAGCTAGGGAGAAGCCAGGCAGCAACAAAGACCCAGAAGTGCCGAAAAGTACATAAATAAAAGGATCTCTTAAAAACAAAAAAGAAACTAAATTAAAGAAATTAAAAGAAAATACCCGCCAGAAGATCAAAGACAGATTTGAAAAGTGTAACCTATTATTTTCAACTCCAGCTTCACTATGAAGAAAGGCAGCGGTGGGCAGAAGCTATCATGATATATGAGCAATATGCTCAGAAAACCTCTTAACAAAGCAACTGGGCAATCGTGGAATTCACGACTTTTACTAGCAATAATTCTAAATATTTGATATAGAAATTTAAGATTAGTTGACAGTTTCCCTAAGCCATTTAACAAAATGTCTTAACAGCAATTTACACAATACTTGGCATATCCTGAAATAAGAGTATGTGTTCTCAATACATGATTCATGCATGCTAAGTTGCCAAGTCATGTCCAGCTCTTTGTGACCCCATGGACTGTAGCCAGCCAGCCAGGCTCCTCTGTCCATGGGATTCTCAGGCAAGAATACTGGAGCGGGATGCCACTTCATCCTCCAGGGGATCATCCCAACCAAGGGACTGAAGCTGTGTCTCCTGCATTGGCAGGTGGATTCTTTTACCACTGAGCCACCTGGGAAGCCCCAATACATAATTCCTGCACAAAATAACAAGGGAACATTTTTACACATAACCACAGTAGGAATTAAACTTGAAAATATTTCTTCTTTCCTATAGTCAGCAGACACTTTATATGTGTCCATTCTAGTAGCACCAACATATATATATATATATATATGTATCAATTTGATTAAAACACACCACCTCTCTGCTGAATAAAATGAAACTGTCATTTCCTGTTTTATAATCATAAGCAGATAAAAAGAACTGAGGACAGAGAATTCAAATTAATGCAACACCTAGTCAGTCATGCACTTTCATACTCTATCTCACTCAAGCCTCACTACTGGTGATTCCAAAACTGGAATTCAACAATAGTCTTGGCATCACACGTCCTTCGAAAGATTATTAATGTCACTGCGATGTTATTCTTACCAAAACCACAAAACCAAGCATGTTCTGGATAATTTGGATAAGCATGACTTCTGTGCAGGTTTTATTTACGGAGGTACTGGGAATGCTTTAAACGTCACATGCTAATGAAAAGAACAGAAACCAACTTAAGGTACAAAAAATGCACTTTCATCAAATGAAGACCAAAAACATCAAGGTACACTATTTAAATGTTGATTATGTAGGGACAGTCAGAACAGACAAAATCAGTGGGGGAAAAGGGTCAATAAGAGACACATGTGGGAATTTCCCTGCTGGTGCCGTGGACAGGAATCCACCTGCCAATGCAAAGGACATGGTTCGATCCCTGGTCTGGGAAGACTGCACATGCCCGGAGCAGCTAAGCCTGAGCGCCACAACTGCTGGAGCCTGCGCACTCTAGGGCCCTCGAGCTACAACTACGGAGCCCGCGGGCCGTAACTACCAAAGCCCACACGCCTAGAGCCTGCACTCCGCAGCAAGAGAAGTCACTGCAATGAAAAGCCCGCGCACTGCAGCAAAGAGTAGACCCTGCTCGCCACTACTAGAGAAAGCCTGTGCAAAAAAAAGGCAACAAAGACCCAGCGCAGCCACAAATAATAAATAAAAAACCCAACTCATTTGCTGATACACAAAAAATAACTCAAATGGCCTAAAGACCTAAATGAAAGTCCTAAAACTATAAAACTCTGGGAAGAAAACATAGAGGAAGAGCTTTATGACACTGGACTCAGCAATGATCTCTTAGATACAATGCCAAAAGTACAGGCAACAAAACAAAAGCAGATAAATTAGACTACACAAAAACGCACAACTTCTGTGCATAAAGGGCGCAGCCTGTGGAACTGGAGACAATATTTGCAGACCGAGATCACTCTAATACTGGGTGAACAGACTATATAAAAAAACAACGGAAATTCAACAAGCACAAAATATCCAATTTAAAAATGGCCAAAGGACTTTAAAGATGATGTACATATGGCCAACAAGCATATGAAAAGACACTCAACATCACTAATCATTAGAGAAATACAAATTAAAATCCCAACGAAACCTCCTTTTAAACCAAAATTCTGAGCTCCTTCAGCATCCTGAAAGATGTCTCTACAAAGGAGACCAACTGCAGGTACGAGGACTGTAACGGGCAACGTTTCATGGTTTAACAAATCTGAAAGCAAGCTCCAAACTGTCTCTTACAGGGTGAACAACACAGAGACCTTCCTCTCTCTGTTACATGTATCCTTGCTTGACAAAACACAAGAAACATCAAAGAACATGTGATCAACTAGAAAATAATTTACCTAAGCTATATTTCTCACTGAACAGAATGGTACAATTTTTAAAACTTACAAGTATTTTATAAAGAATACTCTGCAAATCTGTAACAATTATATTCTGTAATACTCATACTGTTAATTTTACAGAACGTTCTTCGGGAAAATTCTGTAAGCAATCAAATTTTAACATTAACTAAAACCAACCATATTAAGAAACAAGTTAAGTATAGAAAAGGTAAAAGCTCCACATGTGAAATTCCACCACAGTAAATGCCATCACATAACATCAGAATAGCCACTGAAGACCACTGTCAAGCCTCTGGGCACAGCTTATACAATGGTTGCTCACTTGGCTAAAACATATCCTATAAACAAACACATTCTATAAATTTTACAATCTTGTACCAACGTTTTCTCTGATCTTTACTGAGAAAACAGTCTCTATGCACACCATTTCACTCTGCACATCCAAAGAGCCTGACTAAATACTGGCCGTGTCACATGCATGATAGAAAGAAGTAAGCCAATAGCTGTTTATACCTCCTGTGGTCTTACAGTAGTTAATACCTTCAATATTTCATTTGAGTCTCACAGTGCTATAAATAAGAAAGATAATTTAGCATTTTGTTTACTGCTGAGGAATGAGAGGATGTGTCCACAATCACGCAACTACTGTGCAAACCCTTGGTTTCTGATTCCTGTCCATCATTACTTTCTCCAGTAACCATGCTTACTCTCTTGACCCCTCTTCTCAGCAAGTGCATCAGACTTACTACCAAAGTCAACTAAAAGCCACATACACTCAACCAAACAAAAACTGAAGAAAAGTTTCAAAAGCCTAAAGAACCTCTAATAGGAGCAAATACCTTTCAGACTCTGGCAAAATTACAGGGAATGGTATAAACTAACACAGTAAGTCTCTCCCACATAGGACGTTAAATTCCTCCATTCCTGGATTCACAAGATCAGAGTCCCACAGGAAATGGGAGGAGACAGCATGTATGTATCCACAGAAAACAACTCCTGGAAGGCATTCATTTCAAAAGAATTAGAGCATTAAATGGACTCTGTCCCTAAGTCACATTTGTATGCTCAGAAAACATCAATGTTAAGGTTCAGTTTTCAAACAGATCTCTACCACTTAGAACGTCAGTCTGTTATATGTGTATATTCCCATTTTATTTTGCAGTCATATTTGCAGAATGTCTCTGCCTGCCCCATTTTTCCACAGAATTCAGTAGCGCCAAAGTCCCCAGACCTGGTCTCTGATCCACCTACTGAAAAAGGCAGAAAATTACCCAAACACTTCTTTCCGTATTAACTATCCTGATCCAACCTCACAGAAAAGCAATTACAGCTCTGTAGATCTGAAATACTAGCTGACTCAAGCTTTCACCAAGATAAACACACCCAGGGCCCATCTCCCAGAGATTACAATCCAGTAACCTAGATAGCATATTGAAAAGCAGAGACGTTACTTTGCCAACAAAGGTCCGTCTAGTGAAGGCTATGGTTTTTCCTGTGGTCATGTATGGATGTGAGAGTTGGACTGTGGAGAAAGCTGAGCGCCGAAGAATTGATGCTTTTGAACTGTGGTGTTGGAGAAGACTCCTGAGAGTCCCTTGGACTGCAAGGAGATCCAACCAGTCCATTCTGAAGGAGATCAGCCCTGGGATTTCTGATGCTGGGAGGGATTGGGGGCAGGTGGAGAAGGGGACGACAGAGGATGAGATGGCTGGATGGCATCACTGACTCGATGGACATGAATCTGGGTGAACTCTGGGAGTTGGTGATGGACAGGGAGGCCTGGCACGCTGTGATTCATGGGGTCACAAAGAGTCGGACACGACTGAGCGACTGAACTGAACTGAAGCCTAGAGTGTGGCCAGCGTCTTATTTAAAACCTAGAGACTTAAAAAAATGGAGTTGAATTAGCATACGAGTGAACACATTTTAACATTCTAATGTGCAAGCATGACACTCTGTCACTCATTCACACGCTCAGCTAATATTTACTGAGATTTCCCAATGTGCTGCACTAGCTTCCAGCCCTTGGGGCTCCCACCAGGGCTCCACTGGGCAGACAGAAGGAAGTCGGAAAAATACCAGCTCGAGTGCAAGTAAATTCTATGAAGAGAAATAAAGCTGGATAAGAGATGAGAAATTTATTTTAGACAAGGCTGATCAGGGAAAGTCTCCTGGAGAAGGTAACATCTGACCAAGGCTTGAATGATCAAGACTCGGAGGAGGAAGAGCTGAAAAGAGGCCCAGGGGTCACTACACAAAACGGGCTTTCTGACTCCCCAAAACTTAATACATGTAAAAGCCTGACAAAACAAAACAAAACGCAGGTGTTGTTTTCTAGCCAAAATGCTCTGAAATGTATATACAATGGACCAGCTTAGGGAAGGAGGGAAATCTAATTAATTTGAATGAATATGATTCCAGTTTACAGAGTGAGGCAAGGAGCTATTCATCACAGTGAGAGCATGAGCAGCAGCAGAAGAACAACAAGGTACAAAGACCGAACTAAGATATCAGAATAATCCTGCTGACCACAATTAGAGAATGTCAAGGTGAAAATGCAGGTGAGGGTTAGGACAAGAATGCCTTTACCCATTTTCATCTAGAAAACATCGATTTATCCAAAACCAGTTTAAAAAGTCCATTCTACCTCAAAGGCTTACTTTAGTCTGTGTTGCCACAACTTGCCTCTGTCCGTATCTAATGTTCAGAGATTGACTTTTATCATCACAAAATCCATATTCTCCACCATTGTCATCTCTGTTCAAACACAATTCCTACACACAAGCAGCATAAAAAATATATTTCTTAATTAATCAACATAGAGTAAAATGGGATGAAAGGTTTAAAGACTGGAAAACTTAACAAAGATGTCAATTCCTCCTAAACTGAGCTATAGGTTTAATGTAATTCCTATCAAAATCCCAGCAAGGCACCTATTTTGTAGACACAGAAAAACTTCTCCTAAATTTTATGTGGAAAAGCACAGGCTCAAAAAAATAGCTAGAACAATCTTGACAAAGAAGAATAAAACTGCAATAATATACCTGATATTACAGCTTACTATATAGGACCATAATCAAGATTATGTGGTACTGGTGAACAGACAGACACATATTTCAATGGGACAGAACACAGAACCCAGAAACAGACCCACCCGAATATGGCCAACTGATTTTTGAGAAAAGTACAAAATGGATGAAGAATAGCCTTTCAACAAACAGTGCCGGAGCAAGTGGATATCCACAGGTCACAGAAAACAGAAATAATCAATATGGACCATGAGCTTAAGTATTAAACATAAACCTGTATAATTTTTAAAAAAAAAACTAGGAGAAAATCCAGAGAAGGCAATGGCACCCCACTCCAGTACTCTTGCCTGGAAAATCCCATGGACAGAGGAGCCTGGTAGGCTGCAGTCCATAGGGTCGCGAAGAGTCGGACACGACTGAGCGACTTCACTTTCACTTTTCACTTTCATGCATTGGAGAAGGAAATGGCAACCCACTCCAGTGTTCTTGCCTGGAGAATCCCAGGGACGGGGGAGCCTGGTGGGCTGCCGTCTATGGGGTCGCGCAGAGTTGGACACGACTGAAGCGACTTAGCAGCAGCAGCAGCAGGAGAAAATCTTTAGGATCCAGGACTAAGCAGACTTTTGACTTGAAAGCACAATCCGTAAAAGTAAAGGTTGATAAATTGGATCCCGTCAAAATAAAAAACTGTTCCGCAAAAGACTGTGTGAAGAGTGAGAAAGACAAACCACAGACTGGGAGACAATATTTGCAAACCACATATCTGACAAGGAGTAGTATCGAGAATATATAAAGAACTCTCAAAATCCAACAGTAAAAAAACCAAGCAAGTCAACTGGAAAACGGGCAAAGGACACGTAGGGACACTTCACTGAAGAGGATAGGCAGGCGGCAAAGTAACCGTGAAAGGAGGCTGGGCAGCACTAGCAGCAGCGGACACCCGAAAGCCACCGAGAGACGCACGCCCGTCAGAACACTGACATTAAACACAGAAAGCCCGGCCTGTCTTTACAAAATGCTGACGAGGATGTGGAGCACCTGGAACACAAACTGAACCACAAAGAGATATGACTACATACCCATTAAATGTTTAAAACAGAAATCACTAAATCCTAACACGGATGCAGAGAAACTGAACTGCCAATAAATTGCTCGTGGGAATATAAATCATACAGCCACTTGGGAAAGAGTTTGGCAGCTTCTTTAAAAAAAAACAAAAACCACGCAACAACCATATAACCCAGCAACTGCACTCTTATGTTCACACAAAAACGTGTACATGAGTGCTTACTGTCAAAGATGACATAATCCAGACATTCTTAAATGGGTCAATGGTTAATCTGTGGAAACATTCATACCATGGAATACAGCTCAGTAATAAAAAGGACAAAACTAATGATAAACACAACAACTTGGATAACTCTCCAGACTATTAAGCTGAGTAAAAAAAAGCCAATTAATTCCAGAAGGTAACATACTTTATGTTCTATTTATGTAACATTGTTGAATTGAAAAAGTACATGAATGGAGGCCAGACTAGCAGTCCCCAGGTGCTTAAGGAAGGAGCAGTGTGGTTACAGAAGGGAAGCATGAAGGATCCTTGTGTGAAATGTTTTGCATCTTGACTGTATCCGTATCATCCATACTCTATCCTGATTGATAGAGTGCTATCTTTTTTAAGATATTACACTGTGGAAAACAGGACAAGAGCCATGGTTTCTCTCTGTATTTTTTCTGTGTGTGAACCCATAGTCAAAAACATTTTTAATTAAAAAAAAAAAAAAAGCTGGAAAGCAAAGAAGTGAACTTAGAAGGGAAAAGATGTTGTTTGGGAGGAAAAAGAGAAGAGAGAATAAGTTAACAGAGGCAGAGTAGCCAGAAGATGGGGGATCTTATCTCTAAATTCAAGTTCAAAACTATGTTGGAAGGGATGGGGGTCACCAAAGAGAAGTTCAGATGGCAGAACAGGGAGCTTTAAAGGAATCAAGGAAACCTGGAACATGAGTTACAGTCCGTGAAGAGCGTGAGTAAGAGTCAACATTATCACACAGTATGCCCACTGTCTCAATGAATCCAAAGCACTAGTCTTTACTTGCTGAGTCATCATAGAGGTCTTAGATTCTGTTTCATCTATAAAGCTGCAAAGCAGTCACTGAAAGTGGAAATTTTTATAAAAACAATTATACCACCACATCTTGCATGTCCCTAAAAAAGTCAGCTTAATGGAACTTTACTTATGGAATTATAATGTAATCCTAACAAAACCAAGAATAAAAACTATTACTATTATCCCTATCTTAAAGGAAAGGACAGGGATAATAAAAGGTCTGAACGAGAAAATGTCTGACAGTCACATACAAATCAGTGATGAAAGTAAGTTGGGATTCCACATTCTCAACCATGGGAATGACTGCTACAACGTTCATTTTCTTCTCCCTCACACAAAGCATCCCCTTTTCTTCCTCTAATGTAAGTAAGGGTGCCCCTGTAAATTGGGGACTTCCAAAACTGGCTAATGTAACAAGTTATGTTTATGCCTTTTTATTAATATCTGTAGTCTTTTATAATGCATCTCAGCAACGTCTGTAGAGTTTGAATGTTCTAAGATGCCTATGTAGAAAAGCTGCATGTGAATTTTCCCAAAGTTGCAGCAGCACTGGTTCTGAGTTAGCATTCCTAGATGAAATTGTCAATGATGCCTGATAAAATGCAACCAGGCAACATTATTGCTTAACTGAAACTTAACTTTAATCAACAAATACCCCAAGCGTTACGCACATCACTGCAGGGGCACCAAGGACACCAGAGTAATGAAATGCAGAAATGGAGCTCTCGCTCCTGTCTAGTAAACCAGCAACTACAGTAAGATCCAATAAATGCCAGATGTGAGTGAACACAAGGAGCCACAGCCCCACAGAACCATGAGGAGCCACCCCCACCAAGAGCAGGACAAGGGACAATCAAAGGGAAGTGGTTCACGGAGACGGTAAAAACAAGGGGCTAACAGCCAACTAAGAAGTGGAGAGAAAAGTGGGCTCCTGGATGGCCGGTACAACAGAAAGCTGACGGCTGACACTGTAAATTAAAATTCTCAATCTCCTCTCCAACTCACAGAGAAAAACCACCCGGTCCCTTCCAGACACTGGACTCAATGACAACAGGCACGGCAGGAGGAGAAGAGGGACACAGAGGAGGAAAACTACAGCACGAGAGTAAATGAGACTCTGCTTCCTCAACAGTGAGAGCTGGGCCCTCACCTCTCCTGCGGGCAGCCAGATCCCAGCCGCTGGGCTTACACCCGTCTCAAGGCCGGACGGTCAGAACCCGACGCCCACTCTACCGCCCCCCCACCAGCCCCAAAGGGCCTCTGGACAATTACAGCTGAAGAGTCACCAGGGGAGGGTCCCTACAAGGTCCCCCTCTTCGAGGCTCACAGTTTACAAAGCCCCATACGTGTGATGAGCTATTTAAACAGGAGGACTACAACTTTTCATTTTAAACGTCATCTGACTTAAAAAAAAACCACGTGCTTTGATAAAAATTAAAATAAGCAGAGGTGAGATGGAAAGGAAGCGTGAGGAAGGAGTATCTAAGCCGAGGGTCTTACGTCTATCTTTTTTTATATGCAAGATAAATAATTAAAAACAGAATTTAAAACAAGTCACCCCAATCCTAAAAAAAGGTACACACCAAAACAAGATAAATAAAAAGTTTAAGATGCAGTCAACCTGTATATCCATTAACATAGATGGCGACTCCACTAAAAATTGTCGAGGAAGCTCCATCCTTCTGGATAGCAGCGTCTGATCGGAACTGTTGCTCCAACTTCTGGACCTTGGCGGCCATATACCCACCCTAGAATTCAAGAAAAGGTAAACTAATCATAAAAGCTTTATTTCCTTCCCACCTCCCCATTTTAAAAAGAAATTAAAAAAAAAAAAAAGACCTTACTCTGTGATAGTGATCAACATACAAAGATGACATAGGGCATAATAACAACATAAAGCATAATTCAAGGTGATACAACAGGCAGGTCAAGGGAGACCTCCTGTTAACTGAATTTTTAATAATTCTGTCCATAACATTGTAAAGCAGTTACTCTCCAATTAAAGAAAAATTCTATCACATTCTTACAACAGTAAGTGCTATGTTAAAAGAGGGAAAAGGTAAGTCTAGAATAAGTGTAATATCACAGAATATTGCTCTTATCTACAGAAATTATGCCAAAGTTTAAATCAATTTAAAATTTGACAAGTGGTCAGTTAGAGTATATTTTAGACTGGCTTCCACTATCTTTTCTGTATAGTAAGCTTAACAACAAAAACTTAAAAGTAAAATTAGGCTGTTGACAAACCAACAGTTGCCCATACATGTGGATAAGAATACAATAAGCAATTCACTGGTTAAGTTCTGGATCTAATCAATCTGATAGTAGTACTAAAATTCATAACAACAACCTAAAAAAAGAATGTAAAAAGATTATTACGTCTGTTAAAGACTTTTAGAAAGCTATACCTTTCCTGAACACTGAAATAATAAGCTAAATCTATTAAGACTTATCAATCTTACTTTATTTATAAAGTCTTCAAAGTAAAACTGTAGATATCTAGAAGTGGTATATATTTTCCCCCAAATGGAAATGACTTTAATACTGTTTTTGATTATTCAAATATCACATGCCATTAAAAATTTTTTTTTCTTTTCCCAGAAAAGAAGAAAATTTAAATTAGCTGTGATCCATTCACTGCTAACATTATGGGATCTTACTTTTAAAGCTTATTTCTGTGCCTCAGAACACAAGAAGTTTTATAAACACAGGATCACATGTAATATTCCTTTATACCACAAGACCATCCTGCCAGATCAGCACACAGCTAAATGATGGGTACATACTCTTCTACGCTACAGAAGATAACTTACTTGACCAATCCCCTGTTACTGGATGTCTATGTTTTCCTGTTTTCTAGGATTATTAGCAAATCTGTGATAAAATGATGATACAATAAATTCTGTGCACTAGAACATTTATTTCCTCAGGACAAAATTTCGCAAAGTTTAAGCTTTCAATATACTGTGAATACACACAAAGAGTTGGTGTCTAAAGCGATTTACAATTTAGAAAAGACCTTAAACCACATTACAAACTAAAAGAAGAATGAAGAATACCTAAACAGTTCAATATAATTATTTTTATTCTTTAAAACACACCCATTTTTCCCAGTCATCTTCAGCTCTCTTCCTCCATCCACCTCGTCTCATGGTGGAGCTTCTGTATTAGGGGGGGAAGAAAAAAGAAATACTTCAATTTCTTAACAAACTGTACTACTAATTGATACTATATTTCAATATCAAGAACAATGAGAAAGTAAAATGAATTCAAATGTTCAATTCATTAAAGTTGAAAGTATAATACTGAGGAAATTTTTCCAAAGCATATCATTCTCCTACTTCACCCCAAACTCCCTGCAGATATATCAAGTTGAAATATCAGACTTTAATTACCACTAATTTTTGTTTTTGGCCGTGCCGTGCACACGTGGGATTTTAGTCTCCTGATCAGGGAATGAGCTCGCACCTTCTGCAGGAAGCACGGAGTCCTAACCCCTGGACCACCAGGGGAATCCCTTCAATTTTAACAGGAAAACCTTTTATGCATTTCTGAGCATCAATCCTAACACCCACGTACATAAAGCATCACCAAATCCAACGGACATACTGTGCTTACTGGTTAACATTAATTAGTGTTAAAAGAACCTCAAATATTTCCCTCCATAAACTGTCCTAAAATATGGCTTTTGAATTCTGTATTTTTAAAAAATTTTTTATTTTATTTTTTGGCTACACCACACGGCATGCAGGATCTTAGTTCCCCAACCAGGAATTGAACCTGCGCCCCCTACATCAGGAATGCAGAGTCTCACCACTGGACAAACTCCCCTGATCTCTCTCTTTGCTATTACATACTGCATACTTAAGAGTGCAGTCATATGACTAAGCACACACACCGAAAAAGAGTGCAGTCCCAGTGCAATTTATCTATTCTGCAAAACCCTAAAAGAAGTCAATCAAAGCAGTGTAAGTAAGGGACACGATGCAGAAAGATTATCACTGATAATAAATTAATAAATCTGGCATTCTCCTTAAGGGAACACATGACCAACCATACCATCAAGCCACCAAACTGGCTGATCTCAAGTGTCAACTGGCTTAGCAGTGATAAACGTATAAATCGAAGCAGACATCACGTGAAGCTCCTTGTAAAGTCAAATTCTTCTAATTCAAACAGCTACATCCTGGGTGAGATACGACTGCATTATCCTTCACAAAATTAATATGAGCTCCATTTTTTTCTTTTAGTAACTATATAGGTTAATACCAAATGGTTACCATATACCACTGGAGAAGTCTTATATGTTATCCAAGTTAAACTGGTTCTGATATGGTTTAAAACAATCTTTTATTGAATAACATTTTAAAATAGCCACACTTTATTCACATATATCACCTGATATTTTCCTTCAAATATTTCTTTCTTAGTATATATAGGATTTATAATATCTACTTGCTGACTTTATACTAATTATGATTTTTACTGCCTACTGTTAAAAGGCACCTGAAAGACATGCAGAGATGGTCTCAGCGTGAACCCCAACAGGGAGACCAGGGGCACAGGGAGACCAGAGGCAGGTGGAAAGGGCTCTGAGGACAGGCGGCAGAGTGGAAGCCCTACCAGGTGCTGTGGGTGCAGGAGGGGAGGGGGCTGTTTGTTATGTCTCTGACAAGCAAGGGCGTGTGTTCACCCGGAGTTCCAGGACAGCCATCAGTGCTGTTTAATCCTTCTGGTCTCAGCAAGCTCACTCTGTCCAGTCTGTTCCCCCAAGACCTCTCTCTATCTTAAAGGAGTCTGGGAAATGTGACCACAGTTCTTGACTTTGACTCCACACATCTGCTCTTACAAGTGAAAAGTGTGGGCATTCTGGTCATTGTACATTAAGAACGAATACTAACAAAAATTATACGAAACCATTAATCTGCTAAATGAAGCTAAGTTTAAGGAAATAACACATTTTAAAAGTTTAATTCACCTGACCATTTAAAAGCCTCATTGTAAGAAGTCAATACGAAAATCCGTATTGATGGCTTAATAAGGGAGACCTCACTGACACAAAACTTCTTCAAAGAAAAGTTTTAAAGGTTCTCCCTCTTCCCAAGTAAAGCTATCCCAGACCAAGTTTTGAAAATGAAAAGCAATGAAGGGCTAAAAAGGTAATTTCATCAAATTTCAAAAATGTAATTTGACCCATGTACAGCAAACTCCTATTGGCCCAGGATTCAATAAAAACCAAGAAAAGGGAAAAGGAAACAAGAAATACACTTCATTTTATACATTAAAATTCTACTTTGAAAAAAATTCCATGACAAATAGTAAACCTGGTTATGTGGACCGACTCTCCTGCTGAGGAAGAGGAAAACTAGACAAAACAGTGTTTAAAAAGATAGCCTCAAGGCACAGGAGGCCGAGCAAATAATGAAAAATTACTGGGCCAAGACTCGGCAGCTGATAGAGGAGAGCTGCTGCGTCATATCAGCTCCCCAAACCGGGAGATCTTCCCCTCTGGCTGAGCACACATAGTGAGTAAGGGAGTGCCAGCGGGGGCTCAGGGTCGTCCTGGGACACAGCTCTTCACATCTGGACGGAGGGCCCCAGGGTTAGAGTCAGTTGGAGGCAGGTAGCCCAGGGCACCCTGCCCGGGGTCAGCCTAGCCTCAGAGCAGACCCAGGTGACCCGGGGCTGCCCCACGGCGCCTGGCAGAAGGCAATGTGGATGGTCTGAGGAGACAGCTGCCTAAACTTCATGTATCTCTACCCACGAGCTTGCAGATACAGTATCTGGCACATAAAGATAACGAGGCACACCAAGAAACAATCACACGAACCAAGAGGAAACAACAAAATAAACAGACCTACACAGACTCTAGGAAAGGAAATTAATGTAGACTTTAAAGTAGTCGTGTTTACTCTGCTCAAAGAGGGGAAAGACAAACTTCAGACTATTGGTAAAGAACTGGAAAATATCAGAAATAACTAGACAGTAACTCTCAAGTGAAAAGATACAATATTAGAAATTAAGAATGTAATGAACAGAAAAAAGGAAACAAAGAATAAGTGGAATAAGTCAGAAGAAAATGTCCAGATAGGGAGCATATGGACAGAAGGGAAAGAGACACAGAATGTACACAAGAAAGTCTAATTTAAGCAAATTGCGGGCATAAAGAGGAAAAAGAGAAGTTATGTTTAAAGAAACAATGGCTAAAACATAGTCTGAAACTGATTAAAGGTATCAAACTACAAATTCAAAAAGCCCAATGAGTCCCAAACTGGGAAAAAAAACATAAAGAACCTATATCTAAACATATAATAGTGACACTATGAAAAACTAAAGACAGAAAAAAAAGTCTTAAAAATTGTCATGGGTGGGAAAAAGAGATCCCGTTCAAACTACTGTAATGAAACAGACAGCTTTCTTTTCCACAGAAACACAGAACCAGAAGACAACCGTGCTGAAAGAAAATGATTACTTAGAATTCTACACCCAGAGAAAAATTCAGCCAAGAAAGATGAAATAAAGGCTTTTTCAGGCAAATAAAAAGAGGTTAATGTCACCAGCAAAGTAAAGAAAATTAGAAAGTATATCCCTTAGGTAGAAAGAAAATCCTCTTCGATGGAAGATCAAAAATACAGGAAAAACATACACACACTCACAGCAAGGAAAACAGTAAAGAGCTGCACGAACCAATTGAAAAAGCAAGAGAGTTCCAGAAATACATCTATCTCTGCTTTACTGACTATGCCAAAGCCTCTGACTGTGTGGATCACCACACACTGTGGAAAATTCTGAAAGAGATGAGAATACCAGACCACCTGACCTGCCTCTTGAGAAACCTATATGCAGGTTAGGAAGCAACAGTTAGAACTGGACACGGAACAACAGACTGGTTCCAAATAGGAAAAGGAGTACGTCAGGCTGTATATTGTCACCCTGCTTATTTAACTTTTATGCAGAGTATATCATGAGAAACGCTGGGCTGGAGGAAACACAAGCTGGAATCAAGATTGCCAGGAGAAATATCAATAACCTCAGATATGCAGATGACACCACCCTTATGGCAGAAAGTGAAGAGGGACTAAAGAACCTGTTGATAAAGGTGAAAGAGCAGAGTGAGAAAGCTGGCCTAAAACTCGACATTCAAAAATCTAAGATCAGGGCATCTGGTCCCATCACTTCATGGCAAACAGATGGGCAAAAAATGAAACTAGTAACAGATTTTATTTTCTTGGGCTCCAAAATCACTGCAAATAGTGGTGATTGTAGCCATGAAATTAAAAGATGCTTGCTCCTTGCAAGAAAAGCTATCACAAACCTAGCTAGCGTATTAAGAGGCAGAGACATCACTTTGATAAGAAAGGTCCGTCTAGTCAAAGCTATTGTTTTTCCAGTAGTCATGTATGGATGTGAGAGTTGGACCATAAGGCTAAGTACTGAAGAATTAATGGTTTTGAACTGTGGTGTTAAGAGAAAACCCTTAGGAGTCCCTTGGACAGCAAGGAGATCCAACCAGTCCATCCTAAAGGAGATCAGTCCTGGGTGTTCATTGGAAGGACTGATGCTGAAGCTGAAACTCCAATACTTTGACCACCTGATGCAGAGACCCCACTCATTAGAAAAGCCCCTGATGCTGGGAAAGATTGAAGGCAGGAGGAGAAGGGAACAACAGAGGATGAGATGGCTGGATGGCATCATCGACTCAATGGACATGAGTTTGAGCAAGCTCTGGGAGATGGTGAAGGACAGGGAAGCCTGGAGTGCTGCAGTCCATGGGGTCACAAAGAGTTGGGCACGATTAAGCACCTGAACACCACCACCGCCATCACCGAGTACTGTCCTCACAATACGAGCAGATGGGATAGTCACTACGAAATTCAACTAGTAGCTCCAACGGGTTCTCGCTTGTCCTTAAATGGGAAAGCCTTCAACACCAAAGAGCTGTTTTGAGGTTTTGTTTCTGTTCAACCATAGAGACCCTCACTGTCTAAGGCTATGATCATTCTCAGATCACTGAGGTTATAAGAGCACAATGGAGATTCCTGGAATTCAAAACCCAGGGAAGCAGAACTTTGCTCTAGACCCACCTACACGTTAGTCAGGCTGCGACTTTGAAGAGACTCTCACCAATGTATTAAAAACAAAAATCAAATAACTATGTGCAGGGCATTTTTATGTCTTTGTAACACTCTTTTGTCTTCACTGTATAGTGGCTTTTGAAGTGAAGTGAAGTCGCTCAGTCGTGTCCGACTCTTTGCGACCCCATGGACTGAGGAGCCTACTATGCTCCTCAGTCCATGGGATTTTCCAGGCAAGAGTACTGGAGTGGGTTGCCATTTCCTTCTCCAGAGGATCTTCCTGACCCAGGGATCGAACCCAGGTCTCCCTCACTGTAGGCAGAAGCTTTACCGTCTGAGCCACCAGGGAAGTCCTAATACTGGCTTTTAGGGATTCTAAATTGAGCTGACAGTTTATATTCTAACACAGCATGTATTTCATACATTTAAAATACCTTTGAAAAATATACAAAAATAAAACATCAAGATATTTAGAACAGATATTACTCTTAATCTAACAGAACTCTTAAAAAAATTTTTTTTAACCTGGTCTCTTCACCTTCAGTACACTGAAAGATTTTCCTATTATCAGTTATTTTAATGTACAATGAAACAATTCCTGTACTATAAGATATCAGTTTGATCAACACCAAACACACACAGACTTCAAAAAACTGTAACCCATCACTAAAAGTGGCTACAGTATACAGAGCATTCTCTAAACAACAAACTATGTGTGGAGCCATTTGCCTTTTCAAGAAGTGGACCTGCTCTGTCTTTTCTCAAGGCATCCTCTACTGCCCTCCAAATTCATGGTCTGTGTTTATACACCACTTTGCCAGGTTGCTTGTATTCAGTTGTGCTAGGCGTCCATTTTCAAAAACAGTTTTTCCTTCTATGTAAAAGCACTGTATGTTTACTGCAGAAAACTCAGAAACTACAGGGAGTAAAAAAGGGAAGGGAAAATTATCACATTTCCACCTTCTTAAAAAAAAAAAACACCTGTTGACACTGTTTATTTCTTCAGTATTCCTTAAATTTTTAACACTGAAATGTAAATGTTATGTTGAACAATGTTATGTTAAATGTTATGCTAAATTGTTAAATTTAAATGTTAAAAATTTAAACACACCAGTGTATCTTACCACTGCATTTCCACAGTGTCTTACTTTTCCCAAGGAGGTCTGTACATCTCCTATTTATCTCGACAATACATCTATGGAATAGGGAGGCCAAATACTGATTATTTCACACATAGGCACCTTCTAGGTAAAAGGGCTAAAATGTTTGATAAGGCTGTATGGCTGGTTTGTGGTGCAAAACCACTCTCATCTTGTACAAATGCACGTCTCCAAATCTCCAATGGAGAAATGAACAATGCTATTAACGTAACAAGCTTCTGAAAACAGCACTCCCACTGAACTGAACCAGCCTAACACGGTTCCACAACACGAGATGCTTCGACTCTGGCACCGTCCGGGTCAGAAACGGCAGCTGGCGGACAGGTGACAGGACTGCAGCAGGAACCGGGCCCCACGAACAGCCTACATCCAGACCCCACCGTGTGTCCGCGGTCACGAGAGGCAGAGGCCCAGGAACAACGCCCCTGCGGCTGGTTCTCTGGCCTCAAGCCGCCAGGAGCTCCTGTATCTGTGGAGAGAGAGGGGCCTGACCAACTCTAGTCTCTTACGGATTTTAAAAATTATGATTCTGTGCATCTATCCATTTATGAAAAAGGCTTTTACGATGAAAGCACACGTATTATGCTACTCTGTTTATTCGTCCAGGAAACAAAGGCTGCACACAGATGTGGCTCTAACAGTAAGTAATGATCCCTGCTCAGTGAGAGGTCTGGCCTTTGCCCCTGGCTTGCCCTGCTGATAAATGTCTCCTTTTACCTGAGGGTTAACAGCCACTTCAGGTAATCTAACAGTAAGATTTACGGTGGAGGCTTCAGGCCACGCGTCACTAACCTTCTGAGGGGCTAGAGACAGAAGGTCAACCTCATCTATCTGACCAAACTCCAATAAAAACCCTGGCCACTAGGTGAGCTGCCCTGGTTGGCAATACTTCTTGGGTATTGTCAACTGTCATTAACAGAAGTCACCCCACCTCAGACTCCAGCGGTGCATCCAAAGCTCCACGTGGAACTCCCCTGTGTGGCCCATGCCCTTGGACGGCTTTAACCTGCATCTGTTCACTGCAGTAAGTCTCCACCACGACGACCGCAACAGCTCCCAAGAGCTCTGAGTCCTTCCGGTGAGCTACTGCCCCTGAGGGTGGTTCTGGGGACCCCCAAACTCTGGAGTGCCAGAATGACAACAGCCTCCCAGTATTCATTCTTTCTTTTAGTAAAAGAACACCTCTCCTAACCCATCTTAGCGGTGAGCAGGGCTGCAAAGGGAGGCTCTATTCCCTCAGCTCCTTTGAATCAGGAGTGGCCATGTGACTAAGCTCTGGCCGGTGAGATGAGAGCAGAGTAATGAATACAAAACTCTGTGCCATTTTTTCTGAAAAGAAGTTGTTTACTCTTTTTTGGAATGCAGCTTTGAGGTGACCGAGCTTCAACCAACAGAACAAAGACAGGGGATGGCTAAGAAAACAGAAGGAACCTGGGCCCTCAATGACCTAAAACAAGCAGTCGCCCATCAGCTGTGCCCTGCCGCCATCACAGGGCAGAGAGCTGTTAATCCTCTGTCATCGCCCACATCACTCTCCTCTAAGTCTTGGCCACAACCTCGCACCCTGGTCCCTTGCTACCCTGCACCCTAAGGAATGGACCTACATTTCATTGTTTGGGTATTATGACTCAGAAGCAATTATTTCAATAAACTACACAGAAATAAAGAGAGACAAGCTATAAGACAGAGAATTACAATTTATGGATATACAGGTTTCGCCCCCTTTTTTCAAAAGTTTACTTTGCACCACTTTACTCTTATGAAAAACCTACATCAGTACATGTTTTTGCTAACCAAAAGAAACCCCAAGAGGATTTTCACTTTTACAAAAAGATGGGAAAGCAAAAGCCACATTTGGCTTGCTTCGCAGCAGCCTGTTACCAAGGGAGCGTGCACCCAGGAGCGTTACCAAGAGCGTGAGCGCTGCCCGGCGCCTTCTCCAGGAAGCACGCGCAGTGTCACGGCGTCAAGCCCCCACTGTGCTGGGCCGAGCCACTGGGTCTGTGAGCATCTGCACTTCATCTCAGTTTATATTTTGCACCCGTTGGCAAGACAGTCCTGCAGTAACTGTTTCTTTGCTTTTGGCCATTTCAGCTTAAGAAAGGTTTCACAGGAACACTCTACTCAGCCAGCAGGGGAAATCTGTATTCAAACTGAAAATGGGTAACAGATACTTGTAATGTCCTGTTTGAGGCTGATCTTGCTAAAAGCAAATTTTCTATCTCAAACCATCCAATATAACAAATTTCTCTCTTATCCTCTGGGTTAGCCACAACAATGAAAATATATTTCCTTCCCCCTGCAAATGACGGATCTAACAAAATCAGTCATTTGAAAACAAAGTGTTCTAAAAGAATCACTAATAATTTTCTTCCCTGTAATTACAGATTTCCATAGAAGGAAAAGCAAACGAAGACACGGTGGTAATAAAAGTACAAAGAACCGCCGCCTCTGGTTTTCAAGGGTGTAGCAACATTAACTGGTTTCCTAATGCCCTCCCTCTACTTGGTGAACTCCAACTGCTCATTAAAGTATCTCCACTAGGAGGTCCCACCTGCTTCTCAAAGTCAGCATGTCCAAAAGTAGGGATCAAGACACCAAGGAAAAGAATGTTCTGGAGATGATATGATTTTAGAAAAGAGAGTCAGCGAGGAGTGATTTCACTAAGGAGAAGCTCCAGTCTCACAGGAAAGCCAAACGGACACCTGGAGGAAGTTCAAGGTTGCAGTAAATCAAGGACTCCCAAGGCCCCCACAGAAGGCAGGAGAACAAAGGGCGTCCCACCAGAGGAGAGGGCGGCCTGTGCTCCCAGTGGGGCTTCACCAGCAGCTCCTGGAGGGCGTGTTAACACACATGCTGGGCCCCAACTGCAAGCTGCTCACTTTGTAGGCAGGTCAGGAGTGGGGCCGGGCACCTGAATTTCTAAAAAGCTCCCGGGAACAGTGATGCTGCTGGTGTGGGGTACAGGCTTTGAAAAGCACCAGCTTTGCCTACAGTGCACCTAGAGTGGTCACGGGACGGAGACAAGTGCAGCGAAGCTCCGAGGTGCTGAGACAGAGTACCAAGGAGGAAGAATGCCGTGACGACGTGCACCGGCACAAAGACCTTCACAACAGAGTAAGCGCAGCTCAGCAAGAGGCGGTCTGGCTTAGATTACGGGTAACAAGATCTTTCCTGTCCTTCGCCTCCCCCCCCCACCCCCCAGATTCCAGGCCTGAGCCAATAGTTTACTCCATGTTCACTGAATATTTACTGTAATTTGCAGTTTTCAAGATGAATAAAGTGTAAACCACAATTCAAAATTATCTTTTAGAGAAAAATGATTTGCACAGACCTGCAATACTGGAGCCAACATTAGCGGCACCGACAAAAAGCAACGGACCCCCAAGAAGACAGCAGGAGGTAGCTCTCTTGTTGGGGACTAGATCCAAGACTTCACCGAAAAGGCGGATCTGAGCTGAGGGCAACGAATAAGATTTTAATAGGCCGAGGGGAATGAAAGAGCGATTTCAAGAAAAAAAAAAAAAAGCTCTTCAAAGCAACATTCTGGGGCTGACACATGGACAGAGCCAGTGGCAGATGAACAAGGCAGGTAAGGGAATAAAACAGTAGGCCCTCAAAATCATCAGAAGTCTGAACCTGCCTTTGAGAAAGTGAAGGAAAGAAAAAAGTCGCTCAATCATGTCCAGCTCTTTGTGACCCCATGGACTGTAGCCCGCCAGGCTCCTCTGTCCATGCGATTCTCCAGGCAAGAATACTGGAGTGGCTTGCCATGCCCTCCCCCAGGGGATCTTCCCAACCTACGGATCAAACCCTAGTCTCCTGCACCGGTAGGCAGGTTCTTTACCCTCTGAACCAGTGAACCTGTGAGTATCAACAATGGGGGAGGCAATGACTGCACGCAGGGGCAAGGGTCCGGCTCCTGAGCCTCCTCTAGACCAAGAGCTCATGTTTGCCACCCACAAAGCGTTAGAACTCCGAACTCACACGGCAGACATGCGCCACACACCAGAAACAAGCCCTTCTGAGTGGCCGCAGTTCAAGAATAAGGCAGGCCCACTTGAGTCTAGATCTGCTATCAGCGCCATCAGCCACAAACCTCTTCTCTCACAAACCCTTATGTTAACGCAGCTGCAAGTGAAAACAGAGTGTTTTAGAACAGCCATGGCATTACTTTCTGGCCTCTTTTCTCTTGCTTTGTGACAAGAATTCCCTATGTTAAAAACAACCACAAACAACTCCAGTACTTTCTAGGATGACAGGACATTTTACCAAGCTACTATGTTCATCGTAAGACACTAGAAATCTTCCTCAAGACAGTTTATTTAGGTTCTATGACTGTCTTAGGAGAAGGCAATGGCACCCCACTCCAGTACTCTTGCCTGGAGAATCCCAGGGATGGAGGAGCCTAGTGGGCTCCAGTCCATGGGGTCGCTAAGGGTCGGACATGACTGAGCGACTTCACTTTCACTTTTCACTTTCATGCATCGGAGAAGGAAATGACAACCCACTCCAGTGTTCTTGCCTGGAGAATCCCAGGGACAGGGGAGCCTGGTGGGCTGCCGTCTATGAGGTCGCACAGAGTCGGACACGACTGAAGTGACTTAGCATAGCATAGCATACGCCTGTGTTAACAGATTCTATTTCTGAGAAATCCTCCAGTGAGCTCCAAGAGGATGTAATAACCTTTAAGGGACAATCAAAAATAAGATGTTCCATTGGGCATAAATAATATGCCAAAAAATTAACCTTCAACAATGTAAACCTAGCAACTTCAACTCAAGGTCTAAAATTCAAAGTGCCAACTAAGTGGCTACAAGACTTTACAACTCTACCACCCCCACCTCCCCTCAGTAACAAGAGTCCCATGTCACAGACTTAGGTCTCTTTTCAGCTAACAATAGGAATAACCTAAAATTAAATTTACAAATTCAAAAAGAAACCAAGAGTAAACTTTTTAGAGTCCAAATTACCGTGCTTTTAAAATACCAAAAGGCACGTAGTTTATAACCCTACCTACAACACAATTTATAAAAAGTACTTAACTCAAATGAACCCAGGTTTCAAATGTCATTATTTCCATAAGAGAAAATGCTATTTTTCAATAGAAGGGGATCTTTCTACATACATAAATATATTCAAATGCAGCCTACTCTACTGGAGATCTCCAAGTTACTACTGCAGAGTTGTACCAACAGCGCATCTGTTCGCACTTCTTTAGCTACTATTCTTTAAGAAAGAATCTGGCTGGCCTTTGTCCCAGCTTCCTGGGAGACTCTAAACCCCTGGAATTTCACAGCTGACAGCAGTCTCTTTGTTATCCACGGTGGACCTCCAGGACCACGTCTTTTATATAAACAGGTGACTCCCAGGTGGCCCCTTATTTCAAGATGGGGAGGCCACGCTGGAAAGGCCAACCAAGTGATTAGAGGCTTGGCTCTGAGCCACATGCCATCAGCCTGACCTCCTGGAAGAAGAGGGGTCTGGAAAGGAAATTCGACCTTGTGGTCCATGATTCAATCAATCATGCCAATGTAATAAAACCCCAATAAAACCTCTGGACTCTGAGATGCAGGTAAGCTTCCCTGGTAATCACAAACTGACGGGGTAGAAGGATGAGTCCTGAGGACAGGGAAGCACCGGGTCTGGGACCCTCTCAGACCTCTCTCCACGCCTCTCTTCATTTGGCAGATCCCGGCTTGTATCCTTTATGATAAAATGTTAATTCTAAGTACAGCACCTTCCTGAGTGCTGTGAGTCATTCTAACAAATGATTAAATCTGAGGAGGCAATGGAACTCCCAAATACAGGGCCAGGTGGTCACAAGAACAGGGGACCTGCAAGCCCCAAAGCCTGCAGCTGGCATCTGAAAAAAAGGGAGACTGATGCCCTTAACCTGTGGCGTCAGGTTGGCTGCCCCAGCGCTGGGCTGTTAAGAGCCAAAACCACATGGTGCACATAAAACAGCACATACAGCCCTGCCCCTTGTCTCAGGACTTAACAGAGGCTAAATGAGGAAAAGTCAAGTGAAAGCACTTTTTAAGGCCTGTGCTTAGTCACTTAGTTGTATCCGAGTCTTTGTGACCCCTTGGACTGTAACCCACCAGGCTCCTCTGTCCATGGGGATTCTCCAGGCAAGAATACTGGAGTGGGTTGCCAGGCTCCTCCAGGGGATCTTCCCAACCCAGGGATCGAACCCAAGTCTTCCGTCTTGAGCCACCAGGGAGGCCCTTTTAAGGCCTAAAGCATTACAAAAAGGGACTTTTTGGTTACATGCTCAAAAATATTAAAGAAGAAATTATTTAAATATTTTTAAAATTCATGATTGTTCAGCTTAAATTTCTGAAAGGCTTAAAATATCAATAAATGGCCAGTAAGTCATATAAAGTTTACTATAAGATAAAACTGAGAAATTCAATGAAAAGCATTTTAAATCTCAAGTGTAGAAATGATGGAGTTTCAGTTCAGTTCAGTTCAGTCATTCAGTCGTGTCCGACTCTTTACGACCCCATGAATCCCAGCACACAGGCCTCCCTGTCCATCACCAACTCCCGGAGTTCACTTAAACTCACGTCCATCAAGTCCATGATGCCATCCAGCCATCTCACCCTCTGTCGTCCCCTTCTCCTCCTGCCCCCAATCCCTCCCAGCATCAGAGTCTTTTCCAATGAGACAACTCTTCGCATGAGGTGGCCCAAGTTCTGGAGTTTCAACTTTAGCATCATTCCTTCCAAAGAACACCCAGGACTGATCTCCGTTAGAATGGACTGGTGGGATCTCCTTGCAGTCCAAGGGACTCTGAGGAGTCTTCTCCAACACCACAGTTCAAAAGCATCAATTCTTTGGCACTCAGCTTTCTTCACAGTCCAACTCTCACATCCATACATGACCACTGGAAAAACCATAGCCTTGACTAGATGGACCTTTGTTGGCAAAGTAATGTCTCTGCTTTTCAATATGCTATCTAGGTTGGTCATAACTTTCCTTCCAAGGAGTAAGCGTTTTTTAATTTCATGGCTGCAATCACCATCTGCAGTGATTTTGGAGCCCAGAAAAATTAAGTCTGACACTGTTTCCACTGTTTCCCCATCTATTTCCCATGAAGTGACGGGACCAGATGCCATGATCTTTGTTTTCCGAATGCTGAGCTTTAAGCCAACTTTTTCACTCCCCACTTTCACTTTCATCAAGAGGCTTTTCAGTTCCTCTTCACTTTCTGCCATAAGGGTGGTGTCATCTGCATATCTGAGGTTATTGATATTTCTCCCAGCAATCTTGATTCCAGCTGTGCTTCTTCCAGTCCGGCGTTTCTCATGATGTACTCTGCATATAAGTTACATAAGCAGGGTGACAATATACAACCTTGACGTACTCCTTTCCTATTTGGAACCAGTCTGTTGTTCCATGATGGAGTTTAGAAAATGTGAAATTCAGCTATTATATTCTGATTAAACCTCCCAAGAGCTCATTTTAGCCTCGATTCTGATCAGGCATGACTGAGAACAATAAGCAACATTTTGCCTACTCATATACTGGGCTCAAGCAAAAACTATTTACATCATAACCAACTTTATGCCCATCCCCAACTAATCTTTTAATTTAAGAATAAGACCACATTGGTCTTTAAAAAGTTTCTCAAACCATCCCAGACGCATATGGCAGAATATACCATTCAACTCTACCCTCTTGAACCTAAGATACTAAACATACAGTGTGGTCTTTCTCTGGGTGATGAAGGGGGAAATTTAGAGTACCAGAGAAAAAATGGCTTTAGAGTTTAAATACACACACAAAAAAATCCCAACAAAACCCTAGATTCTAGTTCTATTTCTCCTCGATCATCAAATAATTCTCTGGGTCTCATTTTTTCTCTAGGAAAATACAGGGCCATGGCCTACAGAACCTTCAGGGTTCATTCTAGCACTGGCGTTCTGAATCTACTTAAGTGTTGACAAGTCAGCAACTTAGAATTTAGATACTCTTCAAATTTTAAAAATGCCACAAGGTGATGTCAAAAATCCTTAAAGCTTACCATGGCGTAAAAACGTGCTACACCAATGTATCCCTCCTTACTAAAAACAAAAATAATAAAGGCTTGCACCCCAATCAACAGAAACACATGTATTTACCTGCCTCATGAAAATCTATTTTTAGCCTTAAGCAACTTTAAAGCTAGTAATGTTTTCCTAAATCTAATGCTTCACATCTACGACATGCTAAGCCTTTTCAAACTAACTACAGAGCTGACCTACCGGGACACACATGATGCTTTGACTCATTTTTAATGAGTTAATAATTCTGCATATCGTCACCCTGTTAAAACACTTCACACTTATAAAACACAGACATTTAAGTATAGTGCAGATGGTCCCTAACTTAGAGTGCTTTCATTTACAATTTTTCGACTTTATGGTGATGCCCAAGTGACACACGCTCAACAGAAGCCACACTTGCCCTTCTGGCCTCTCCTGGAGCCACAGACACCAGTGGGATACTCTCTGGTGACGCCAGGTTGGGGCTCCACATTTCCCAACTGGCCACCCAGTCCTGAGGATGGACCACCGATACACTCACAGCCACTCTGTTTTTTACTTTCAGTATAGTACTGAGGCTTCCCAAGTGGCTCAATGGTAAAGAATCCACCTGCCAATGCAGGAGAAGCAAGAGACACAGGTTTAATCCCTGGGTCAGGAAGATCCTCTGGAGGGAATGACTACCCGCTCCAGTATTCTTGCCTGGAGAATTCCAGGGACAGAGGAGCCTGGAGGTTGTCAAGTCCATACAGTACATGGGGTTGCAAAGAGACAGACACGACTGAGCACGCTGTAAGCTCTATCTAAGAACCAAACACATTTTTCGGGTGTGGAACCCATCATGAAAGAAGGCAGAAATTGAACACACTAAAGATGGTGAAACATCTCCTCTTTCCCAACTACAAGACTTGTACTTCAACTGGATCTCAAGGATTTTCCTGTCTTCAGCCTCCAGTAAGTCCTTTCAACACCACAATCACATCTCCAGCTGAACTTCAAAGGAAAAGATATAAAAGCCACTCCAGTGGACGACTGTCGAGATAATCACTCTTAGCATCTTCCACAGATCTAAGAATAAAGCTGACTTACACCTAAAGACCAAATACTCGTCACTATTCTCAGCAGTTAACTTTTTAAATCCGTTCTAGACATCCATAAAATGTATTTATTTTAAAAAGGAGTTCCATAAATATAACTTTGGTAGCCAGAAAAATTCAGCAAAATAAAGATAAAACTGGATGAACTGCATTTTTATCTCATGCAAAAACACAAAAATCCTAAGTGAATACTCAAAGATGTTTTCAAGTATTGGCTTTCAAAACTGTGAAACAGCCCGTTCTAAGCACTTTATATATATTAACTTGATTATTTCTTACCATAATCCTATAAAGTAGGTATTACTGTCCCAGGGAAGGCAAACTAAGGCACCAAAAGATATTCACTTGCCCAAAGCCACACAATCAGTAAATGTAGGAGCCAGGCTGTCTGACTCCAGAACTAATGTTTACATCAACTATATACCACTCATTCACTTAACAGGTTTAACTAAGAGCCTACTGTGTGCCAAGCACCCTTCTAAGCACCGTGGACAGAGCCACAAACAAGTCAGACAAGACCTCTGCCCTCCAGTGGAGAAGTAGTCTTGGAACAAACAAGTTTTATGGGGGAAACGGATACATGAAGAGCGTTATCTTATCTCGTAATACATGCCAGGAAGAGAAAACAAACACAATGAATTGAAAGTGACAGAGAGAGGGGCTGGCTTCATCTTACGGGTAAGAGAAGGGATAATTCTGATGTGATAACATCTAGGCAACAAACGGAAGACATCTGTCAAGGCAAGATCACCACCAGGAGGAAGGGGTAGGCCAACTTAAAGAACAGCAGGGATAACATCCCTAAGACAGGAACAGCGTGATTTGTTCAAGAAATGGCAAAAAGTTCTGATTCAATTCTAAGGGTGTCAGGAAGCTTTTTGGAGGATTTTGATCAAGAAGAGTGACGGTGTGATTTATGTTTTTAAAAAGACCACTCTTTTTACTTTGGGATCAGTCAGCAAGACCAAGAGAAACAGGGTCACGGGGGAAGGCACCGTCACAACCATCTGAGATGCCTGAACCAAGACCAGGATCCACGTATTATCAGTAGACACTAAAAGGGAGAAGGCCATGGCACCCCACTCCAGTACTCTTGCCTGGAAAATCCCATGGACGGAGGAGCCTGGCAGGCAGCAGTCCATGGGGTCGCACAGAGTCCGACACGACTGAGCGACTTCACTTTCACTTTTCACTTCCATGCATTGGAGAAGGAAATGGCAACCCACTCCAGTGTTCTTGCCTGGAGAATCCCAGGGATGGGGAAGCCTGGTAGGCTGCTGTCTATGGGGTCGCACAGAGTCGGACACAACTGAAGTGACTTAGCAGCAGTAGCAGACACTAAAAGAACAGCATGCAAGCTAATCGTCCCTGAAAAAGACTCTAAAATATTTCTCCTTCCTCATCTCCCATTCCCGACTTGATTTTGAAAAAAAATCAGTTTTTAAAAATATCCATGTTAATGCTTTAGTGGGTACTATTATAGGAGGAAAAAAAGGTTAAAAGGTATTTCCTTCACTTACAAACATACTCTTATCATTTATCATATGCCACACACACCCATACATTCTTGAGAAGCAGAAAGAGCTTTACTGCTCTTTAGTTCAGGGCTCGTTCATTTACTTGGAGACAAGAAGTGGTAGCTCTTCTGATCAGCTTTCTTCTCACACTTTGTCTCAGCACATCCCAGCTCATACTATTAACAGGTTGTGGACTGCAATGAAGTACACCAAAGGGAATAACATGTATTTAGGGAGCACCACTATGTACCAGGGACTCACTAGATGCCCTACATTTAAGAACTCATTTAATCCTCAGATACCCAAGGTAGGAAGTGAAGTCTTCATTACACAAATGAGAAAAAAAAAAAATCAGAGAAATCAGTAACTTAAATTGTCCACGATAATAACAGGCAGAGCCAGGATTTAAGTCTACATCTAACTCTGAAGTTCTTGTCTACTACAGCAGCTATCAAAGACAGGACTATAAAATATATATTACATGTAATCTTTCTAGCTTCTTCTTACTGACTACCTTTTTGTTGGTGGGGCTGGGTTTATGAAGAATCTGAGTTTTGAAGATGGGAATGCAGAAGATGAAGTGATCTTACATTTTCAAATACATTACTTTGAAAAAGTATTTTCTGCTTGAGATTCCAAAGAAATTAATCATAAAGATTCCCACCTTTAAAAAAAAAAATATCTTAAGTATCAATCGTTTACCATGAAGTAGGAGTAATGTTCTCTGAAAGTCTGGTACAGATTCTGTCCTCAAAAGACCTACAGCTAAAGACAGGATGCAAATAAAAAGAAAATCATCAATAATATCTGAGAAGTGGCAAACAGCCTAAGGAGTGAATGAAGAGCCTTCTAGATCAGGGAAGGATTGCTGGAAAAAGAGGGACTCTAGGTGAGCTTCCCTGGAGAAGGGAATGGCAACCCACTCCAGTGTTCTTGCCTGGAGAATTCCATGGACAGAGGAGCCTGGTGGGCTACAGTCCATGGGGTCGCAAAGAGTCGGACACGACTGAGCCAGTAACACACAGGTGAGCTTCCCAGAGTCTAGGAAGTACAGCGAGGGGGCAAGACTCTAGGAGCATCTGCTCGGCTAAGACAAGCCTATGTGCAAAAGCAGAGATGGAAATTTGGAAAGCAGGTAGACGGTACTCAAGGTTACCTACGTTCCACACTAAAGAGGAAAAGGCTAATTCTTGCAGACTATAGTGGACAGGCTAGGCAGACAGACAGAATTAACAATCAGAATTACATAAAGTCCTTACCAGCCAGTTACAAGCTCTTTTATGGTACGTGCTAGTCTAGTTATTCTCATTTAAATGATACCATCTCTACGCTGGACGTGACCTGAAGATGCGGAAGGCAGAAATAGTAGACTCAACACCTGCAATCTGTTTGTTTAGTTTTTTTTTTTAAGTCAGAGGCGGGGGCGGGGGGTCAACTAAGGAGTGATACACTAACATCTTTCTTTCCCAAACGAGTTTCGGCAGTAAAGAGCAGGGAAACGTGTAGGGAAATGCCCCTCTCCGTCCACACAGGTGCTGAATCATTTCACAAGGAGTGCAGTGGGCGAGGGGCGCTTGTCAGGACAGTTGGGGACAGGTGCCTGCGTATTAAGGCAACAGATAAGTAAGCAGGAAAAACAAGTGAGTAAAAACTGCCTTCGCAGAGTCCGACGCCGATTCCCGGG
>NW_011495064.1:5351229-5364076 GCF_000754665.1 Bison bison bison
GCGGGGGCGGAGAGGAGCGCGGCGCGGGCCCGCCTTCCGCATCGCGCCGCCAGCCCTGCTCCCCGAACCCGGCTCGCCTCCCTCTTGGTCGCGGAGCCGTCCCGGCCTCCTGGAGGCCCCGCCCGGCTCTGCGCTCCCCGGTCTGGGAGGGCACAAGTACAGGGACTGACCATGCTGGAAACCCTGGAAGATCCGTAAAACGCCGGGGTCCCCCGCCACTAGCCGTTGACTCACAGTGACATCTAGTGACGGAAGGGATACTCGCGAACTGACACTTTGCTGTGTCAGGGGGCGACCGGGGATCAGGGCCCACGGAGGTTAGTGGGAAAGAACGCTGCGCCGCCGGGGGTGAGCGTTGCCAGCTCCCTTGGGGGCTCGAACACTGGTCCCTGCGCGACCAGGCTCGCCCTGCATTGCACCTGGATCTTTGTAAACCTGCGGCAGGTGGCCCATCTCACATGCAGCGCTGGGGTTACACGCGAAAGCAATTTGATACTACTGTCCAAAAAAATAATATGTATGCCTAAATACAATTATAATTGAGGACCTTCTGGCAAAAGACAAGTTGTTCCATAAGGACCATTTTCCCCCTCTTGGCAATTTTGGTTTGCCAGGAGATCATCCCATATCTCCATTACAATAGTCTTTATTGTTGCAACGCACAAGCATGAAGCGAACCTCCCAGCAAAGGCTCAGCACTGTCTATTTATTCCCTTACCTGAAGACTTGAAGAATTTGCAAGTGCTTAGGAAACAATTAGTACCCTTTTCAAAACTGATTTTGCAGAGCAGAGGCTTGTTTACTGGTGATTCAGCCAGTATTCAAATAACTTGTTTCTTTTTTCAATCCCTTCGTTTTTACTACTTTATAGACTTCTATAAATGCACTTCAACTTGAGTATTCTTGTCTAACCTTGCTGAAAATGTTCTTCTGAGACGTCATAATTTAATACAAACGGCATCATTTCAACAGGACCACAAACAGGTACTGGGAGTAACATCAGGGTATCACCTCATGAGATGCCACAGAAAACCAGTGTCAGCCCCTTATTATGGTTTTTTTTTTTTTTTTAATGTAAATCTATGAATGTCGGTATTCTATTAACATGAAATGGTAAAACTCGATTTTCAAATTGAAGAATGACCTGTGAACTCTACAGGAAAAATACTCTTATATTTCAATTTTCTTCCCCATTCTCTCCTATCCAAGTCAAAGATTTTTTTCCCCTCTATTTTCTCAAGAAAGAAACACAGACATTGAGATAACTGACCTCAGCAACACCTTTATAGAATATAGTAAAATGATATTAGCTGCATTTTAGTGCAAATTGGTAGGCAGTCTCCAATAACAAGGGAGAAAAATCAGCGTGCTCTCTAAACAGGCTAAAAAGAGAGATAAAGAGTAGATAAACGTATGTTTTATACCTACACATTTTGTATGCAGATATACACAAACCACAGAATCCTTTGGTACAATTTTGCCAAAGTTTTCTTTTGCCCAGTCTAGGATATTCTGTTATGTTATAATATTACAATAATATATTACACAGTGCCTAAAGACCCTTCTATTTCAATTTTATCCAGTCACCTACACTTGTTCATTCATTTACTTTCATTTATTCTCATGAGGACTATTTTTCCCTGTCTAAGGAGAGCTAGCCTCACCTTTGGGTAAAAGCAGCTGAGCAGGCCACTCAGGACTCTCACATAGGGAAGCCCTTTGGGTGCATTGCACCTTACTCCTCTTTTCTGAACTTTATTAAAAATCATTTTTTAAAGGTCTAATATTAATGCCATCTCAAGATCCTATGAAAGTGCAGACCCCTGACACCTGTAGGGACAGCCCTGGATAAGGACATGACCCTGCTATCTTTTAACCTCCATATCCAGCAGTAAACTCTTTTTGGAAACATCTAGTCTTCTCACATGCCTCTAGTTTTCTCACATGCCAAAAACAGAAAATAAGAACATGGAACCATTAAAAAACAAGATCTGTAGTCAAGTCCCTTGGGTGAAATACACACTGTAACTCATGTATTTGCTCTTAGGAAAGAGTGATCTTACTAATTGTTACAAGGCAGTATATGCTTTTATGTTATAAGGCAATTTATGCCAAAAGACAAAATAATAAGAAGGAGCACAAGCCCATAGAAATTTTGAGAGGAAAATGGAACCAGAATTGGCTTACTTAATTCTTCTAAACACAGTATCTGTTTTTACAGAGTAAACACACACCATGGGCAGATACGTACAGTATCAGCCCTGCTTAAGGGCAGAATTCCATCTGTAACTGGGCTTCCCAGGTGGCGCTAGTAGTAAATAACCCATCTGCCAATGTAGGAGACTCAAGAGATGCAAATTCGATCCCTGGGTCAGGAAGCCACTCCAGTATTCTTGCCTGGAAAATTCCATGGACGGAGGAGCCTGGTGGGCTAGAGTCCATGGGGTCGCAGAGTCAGACACGACTTAGCGCACACAGTGCCATCTGTAACTGACTGAATCCATCAGATTTGGAACTGTGGATACAGCGGCCTGACTGTACCACACTGTGTTATATAAGGGGCTTGAGCCTCTGGGGATTTGGTATCTGAGGGGTTCTGGAATACATCCAACATACTTAAATAACATAGTTCACAAAATTCTAGATGATTCAATAATTACTTTTGATGAGCATTCTGAACGCCAGTCACCCTTGTGTGAATAGTGAACATAATGCACGTCCTGCCCTTGAAAAGTTCCCCGTGTAGCAAGGGAAGCAAATAAACACCACATACTTGCTGTACAGGCTCAGAGCTGCTGCCAGAGGGTAGTCCATGGAGCACACAGGAAGGGTGTCTGGGAGGTTTCCTAGAGAGAATGACATCCCAGGAAGGATTGAGAGACATGTGGGATACCACTGCCCATGGAGGGAGCAACACGTGTAAACGCAGAGAAGGGAGGGAGAACAAAGAACATTCCAGAAACTGCCAAGGGTGAAGTACAGAGGGGCATGGGCGGGGGTGGGGTGTGTGCTGAAAAAGGAGGCTGGAGAGGCAAGCAGGGGTCAGGGCAGGGTAGGGCCCCATAAAGTATATGACTGGGTTTTGACTCTATCCTAAAGGCTTTAAGGGACAGCGTGGCCTTAGAAAGTCACTCTGTTTGCTGCATGGAAAATAGGTTTGGGAGGCAGTCAGGAGGACTTGTAATAGCCGAGGTGTTCAGGTGCAGGCTTAGAGGAGGCAGGGGGTTGCATCTGGCCTGGGTAGGGATTTTGCAACACAAGTATAATGAAGAAAAGGGCAAATGCAAATCAAAACTACAACGAGGTACCACCTCACATGGGTCAGAATGGCCATGATAAAAAATCTACTAACAGTAAATTCTGGAGAGGGTGTGGAGAAAAGGGAACCTTCCTACACTGTTGGTGGGAATGTAAATTGGTGCAGCCACTACGGAGAACAGTATGGAGGTTCCTTAAAAAACTAAAAATAGAGCTATGATATGATGGAGCAATCCCATTCCTGGGCATATACCTGGAGAAAACCTTAATTTGAAAAGATACATGCACCCCAATATTCATGGCAGCACTATTTACAATAGCCAGGACATGGAAACAAAGGGATGGATAAAGAAGGTGTGGTACATATATACAGTGGAATATTACTCAGCCATAAAAAGAACGAAATAATGCCATCGCAGCACCACGGATGGACCTAGAGATTGTCACTCTTCAGTTCAGTCGCTCAGTCGTGTCCTACTCTTTGCAACCCCATGAATCGCAGCACGCCAGGCCTCCCTGTCCATCACCAACTCCCAGAGCTCACTCAGACTCACGTCCATCGAGTCAGTGATGCCATCCAGCCATCCCATCCTCTGTCATCCCCTTCTCCTCCTGCCCCCAATCCCTCCCAGCATTAGGGTCTTTTCCAATGAGTCAACTCTTCGCACGAGGTGGCCAGAGTATTGGAGTTTCGGCCTCAGCATCAGTCCTTCCAATGAACACCCAGGACCAACCAGTCCATCCTAAAGGAGACCAGTCCTGGGTGTTCATTGTCACACTTAAGTGAAGTCAGAGAAAGACTAAAATCACATGTTATTGCTGGTATGTGGAGTCTAAAACAATGATACAAATGAACCTATTTCCAAAACAGAAAGATTCACAGACAGAAAACAAACTTATGGTTACCAAAGAAGAAAGGCAAGGGAGGGATAAACTAGGAGGCTGGAATGAACAGATACACATTACTATATATAAAATAGATAACCAACAAGGACCTACTGTATAGCACAGGAAGCTTTATTCAATATCTTGTAACAATCTATAATGGTTAACATAGTATATTGCTTATATGTGGAATCTACAAAAAAAAGATACAAATGAACTTATTTACAAAACAGAAACAGACTCGCAGACATAGAAAGCAATCCCCTGGTTACCAAAGGGAAAAGGTGGGGAAGGATGAATTAGGAATTTGGGACTAACAGATACACACCACTATATATGAAATAGACACATGAGAAAGTCCTACTGTGTAGCACAAGGAAAGATATTCAATATCTTATAGTAATCTTTAATAGAAAAGAAATTGAAAAAGAATAGATATAACTGAATCACTTTGCTGTACACAAACTAACACAACATTGTAAATCAACTGTATTCAATTTTTTAAAAAAAATCTCTTTATGGTCATTTTTTGTGAGATTTGGAAGAAATAATGTGTGCTCAAACCAGAAAGTCACATTGAATTATTTTTAAAATTAATGAATGATTCTTTTTCTGGTTTGCTTAGGTCAGTTGTTCCCTCCTGATGTTTGTGTCAGATGTTTCAGAGCCTGTGTTTTCTATCTGAGATCGATCAATAATCTGAGTGATAGATTTTCTTCCTGCTTTCTTCCTTTCCCTTTCTCTAAATCTCCTTGTGCATGGAGCAATGTATTTTATTTATGAATTGCCTGGGAATACTACCACTGAATACCAGCCAGGAAAAAAAAAAAGCATGTAAAGAATCTGACTGCAGTGCAGGAGCTGCAGGGGACTTGGGTTCAATCCCTGGGATGGGAAGATCACCTGAAGGATGAAATGGCAACCCACTCCAGTATTCTTTACTAGAGAATCCCATGGACAAAGAAGCCTGGCAGGCTACAGTCCAGGGGGTCACAGAGAGTCGGACATGACTAAGCAACTGAACTGACACCATTTAAAACTACAAGGAGTGTTTCCTTAGACAATGAGTGTGAGTGGGTGTGGGTCTTTGTGCATGTTTGAAATTGAGGGTGTGCCCTCATGAACATTTATTCTCAGGTTAGAGTCACAAAGAACCATGCAAATGGTTGTAACCATGTAATTGTACCCCACCTCTATTTATCTTGGGTCCCAGCTAGGGAGTTTGGAATCAGAACAGAGGAAGGGTATCTCCAGGTGACACACAGCCTCTGAGGAATTTCTGGGCTGGGTGCCAGGAAGCCTCTTGTGGATTCCCAGAGCAGATTCCCAGAGCAAAGCAGCTGCAGTGGACAGAACTCCTCCTGGGCTTCCTCTCAGGGCTTTTCCAGGCCTTGTCAGCCCCAGCTCTGGGATAGGCCTGTGTCCTAGAAGCTGATTTCTCTGTCAAGTGTGAGTTGACTCAAGTTGGTTTCAATAAACCTAGCAGCCAAGGGCTTCCCTGGTGGCTCAGACAGTAAAGAATCTGCCTGCAATGCGGGAGACCCAGGTTCGATCCCTGAGTTGGGAAGATCCCCTGGAGAGGGAATGGCAATCCACTCCAGTATTCTTGCCTGGAGAATCCCATGGACAGAGGAGCCTGGTGGGCTGCAGTCCGTGGGTCACAAAGAGTCAGATACAACTGAGAGACTAACACTTCCAAGGATACTAAGATTAAAATCTGTGTTTCACAGATTTTTTCTGATCACAGAAAGGTTGATCAGACTGTCTTTGGAGAGTTAAAGCTTTTCTCCCTACTAACATCACAAAGAACCAAGGTCAGGGCTTAGGACCAACAGCTCTCAACTCAACTTTCCTGGGGACCAGCAAATTCCCATGATTTTGGACTTTAGCAGAACTTGATCTCAGGGACTCGCTATGTGCTGCCATATGGAGAAAACAACATAAGGACTCAGGCATAATTGATCAGCCCCCCGTCCCCTCACTAGAACAGTAAGCAAACCCAAGGGACATTCTAAACTGCCATGAGTCTTGGACTTAGTGGGAGAGGATGAGAAATGTACTCTTAATTAGCAAGAGAGGTGGGAAGATCACATTTTTGGAGGAAAAGTAAGTGCACTTGCCCAAAGTGACTGTCCTAAATGATGCTGTATATCTTGTTTTTAGACTGTCCTAGATGAGGTTTTTTCTTAGGGTCTGTCTGTAACCGGAATCTATCGCATTAGGAAAGCCCACAGGGAAAATACAACTGAAGTTATATACCATATCGGCAGGAAAGCTGAGAATAAAGCACAAGGACTTCCACTGCCCACTCTGTCAACAATGAGTCCAGGGACCTGCAGGGACCTTGAGTCTGTTTCTGAACTTTATTGGATGATTTCCCCTTTGTAGGTGTTAAATACTGGAGGAAAAACGATTAATCCACAAGTTGTGAAAATGATGACTTAGGCCAATGGTATTCAAACATAGATGCCACTTTAAATGGAGACTCGGTTCTGTTATAGAAACATCACTGGACCAGCAGATAGGGACCAGGTGTCTGGTTCTGACACCAGCACCAATGAGCCACTTACTACTACTACTAAGTCGCTTCAGTCGTGTCCGACTCTGTGCAACCCCATAGACTGCAGCCCACCAGGCTCCCCCGTCCCTGGGATTCTCCAGGCAAGAACACTGGAGTGGGTTGCCATTTCCTTCTCCAATGCATGAAAGTGAAAAGTGAAAGTGAAGTCGCTCAGTCGTGTCCGACCCTTAGCGACCCCATGGACTGCAGCCCACCAGGCTCCTCCATCCATGGGATTTTCTAGGCAAGAGTACTGGAGTGAGGTGCCATTGCCTTCTCCAAATGAGCCACTTAATTTTGGACAAATAGATTAGCTTCTCCAAACCTCAAACTCCTGGTCTGTTCAATGAGTGGACTGTGATAAATTATGTTTTCCCTAGTTCTAACACCCTATGAAAACCCTAATATTTTAAAAAGTTTTATTTTATATTGGAGTATAGTTGACTTACAATGCTGTGTTAGTTTCAGGTGTACAGCAAAGTGATTCAGTTATATATATATACATATATCCATTTTTTTCAGATTCTATTCCTATATAGGTTACTATAGAGTATTGAGTATAGTTCCCTATGCTGTACAGTAGGTCCTTGGTGGTTATCTATTTTAGATATAGTAGCGTGTATATGTCAATCCCAACTCCCAGTTTCTCCCTCCAATCTTCCTCCTTTGGTAACCATAAATTTGGAAAACATTCATTTTAAAGTTTTAAAAACTGAAAAAAGTGAATTGGACTGATGATTGTATTATCCAGTCCAAAATATTCAAAAGAATGCAATTCATTGAATATGATTTTAAAAAGCCAGAATGGTTAAGAAATATATTCAATTAAGGATACAAAGAACAACAGAGAGGCTTTTGTTTTTCTTTTTTTTTAAAGGACAAGAGGAAGTCAGAATAGAGATAAGAGGATTATAAAAGACAAGCAGAATTCATCATTATATGAATTTAATCAAAGAAAGATTTAAAAAAAAACTAAGAGGCTCAATATTGCAAGCAGCATTCATAATCATTGGCTTTTAAACCACATATACAAGACATCAAATGTTTTTGCATGGGGGGAGGAGTGGCTCAGAGTACAAAAGAAATAAAGACTAGTTTTTAAAAAGACAATTTCATGACACAGAGGGAAGTGAAGAATCGCCAAAATCTAGGAACAACAGTTGATGTTCAGGAGGAGACTGAGCGAAAGGGCATTGGCAGAAAAGGTTACTAACAGGCGGATGCACTTCAGCAGGCAAAGCACCAAGCTCAGACGGTATTGTCTCAAAGGCGTCCAGCAAAGAAACAGAGACATAGACAAGCTGAAAACAAAACCCACCCAATGTGAAGATTCTAGAGGAGGAAGAAGCACAGTTACCTTGAAGGAAAAACAACAAAAAAACAACTGAAAGACAAAGTCACAACAGACAATAGTTTGCGTGCATGCACGCTAAGTCGCTTCAGTCGTGTCCGACTCTGTACAACTCTATGGACTGTAGCCCAGCAGGCTCCTCTGTCCGTGGGGATTCTCCAGGCAAGAATACTGGAGTGGGCTGCCATGCCCTCTTCTAGAAGATCTTCCCAACACAGGGATCAAACCCACTTCTCTTATGTCTCCTGCATTGGCAGGTGGGTTCTTCACCACTAGAGCCACCTGGGAAGCCCAGACAATAGTTTAGGCAAATGCAAACTCTATTGTGGGAAAATGGCCAAGAAGAAAGCTATGGAGGGAATTCCCTGGTGGTCCAGTGGATGAGACTCCAAGCTCCCAATGCAGGGGTCATGGGTTCGATTCCTGGTCAGGGAACTAGATCCCACGTGCTGTAGCTAAAGATCTGGCATGCCCCAACTAAGACTTCTCATGCTGCAACTGAAGATCCTACGTGCTGCAATGAAGACCCAGCACAAGCCAACCAATGAGCTAATTAAAGGTAAGCTATGGAAAAGCAACTTGAATTTTGAAAAGCACCATTTGGTCTCAATTTCAGACAAGAGCTTAACCATCCATCACCAAACTTTGGGCATTTCTGGAGGTTACTTCTGTAATGATGAAGTAAAGCTGAGGGTTGGTTCTGTGCACAATGATTTTTAGTAGGGAGTGTTTGAAATTCCTGCAGGGGAGATCATCTCAAATGCTGAGCCAGAGGCTAGCAAGTTGGCCCCCTTACGAGCCAGGAAGAGGTAGGAGGGTGGCTCATCAGTGTCCTGGAGCTAGAACACCATTGCTCAGAGAGCCCAGATCCCCAGAAGGAAATGGGAAGGGCAGCAGGAAAGAAGAAATGGGGGAGGAAAGGGGCTCTAGGGGCGAGCAGCATCTGTGCAGTTTTCTGCTCTGAAGTGAAAGTCTTCTCTTGGCCTCCAGGTCACTGGCCTGCTTCCTCAGCAGCGTCACTTTGGGGCACTCTCTACTTCACCCACCACTCTGCATCAAACTTTGTGCCTTTCCTCAACTCTATCTCTGGCTCTTCCCCCTTATCTGTCCCTCTGTCCAAAATACTCCTTCCAAGCTCCCTGTGTGACCAGCTCCTGCCTCCCGTTCAGGCCCCAGTTCATCACTCACCTTGGCAGAGTGACCTTCCCAATGACCAGCCTGCCCAAGGTGTTGCCACCACGCTGTCCGTCCACTTTCCATCACATCCCCGGCTCTGTTGTCCATCTCCTTTCTTATTTCATGCCCAAATGGTCTCCATCTCACTGCCCTCACTGGAGTATGAGCTCTCTGAGAAAAGAGATTTGGTTGTCTTGATCAGCACTGTGTCCTGCAGGCATTGGCTGCTTGGATAAAAGAACGATAATTACTCAGTTCCCAACAACTTTTCTTCCAAGTGTCCCTTGTCTTTTTTCGTCTTTATTGCGATGACTGTAGTTTTAGCTCATTCCTTTCCTTTCAGACTCACACAGTTGCTTCCAAAAAAAAATCACCCTGCCCTTTTCTCTGGCCCCTCCCACATGTTAGTTTCAGATGAATCATCCTAAGATATCATCTTTGTTATGACTCTTCCTATGATGAATTTCAAAAGCAGAGACATTACTTTGCCAACAAAGGTCCATCTAGTCAAGACTATGGTTTTCCCTGTGGTGGTCATGTATGGATGTGAGAGTTGGACTGTGAAGAAGGCTGAGTGCCAAAGAATTGATGCTTTTGAACTGTGGTGTTGGAGAAGACTCTTGAGAGTCCCTTGGACTGCAAGGAGATCCAACCAGTCCATTCTGAAGGACATCAGCCCTGGGATTTCTTGGGAAGGAATGATGCTAAAGCTGAAACTCCAGTACTTTGGCCATCTCATGTGAAGAGTTGACTCATTGGAAAAGACTCTGATGCTGGGAGGGATTGGGGGCAGGAGGAGAGGGGGACGACAGAGGATGAGATGGCTGGATGGCATCAGTGACTCAATGGACGTGAGTCTGAGTGAACTCCGGGAGTTGGTGATGGACAGGGAGGCCTGGCGTGCTGCGATTCATGGGGTTGCAAAGAGTTGGACACGACTGAGCAACTGAACTGAACTGAACTGAACTGCCAGCCAAAGACCACTGGGGACATGCCTGTAGTTAGCAATCTAGTTTATTACTCACTGGGCTTCTCTGGTGGCTCAGTGGTAAAGAATCTGTCTGTTGATGCGGGAAATTCAGGCTTGGTCCCTGAGACGGGAAGATCCCCTGGAAAAGGAAATGGTGACCCACTCCAGTATTCTTGCCTAGGAAATTCCTTGGACAGAATAGCCTGGCAGGCTACAGTACGTGGGATCGTAAAGAGTCAGACACTATTTAGCAACTAAACAACTACAACAACAGTTATCACTAGCAATGGAGGACACACGGTGTGTGTGTGTGTTGGGGGGACTCTCTCAGGCAGAGAGGAAGAATCTGTAAGATTTGTCTGTGGGTGGGTGATTTGGAAGCAGGTTTAAGGAAGTGGGGGTACACTCTAGATTGGATGTCAGAAAGCAGGGGTAATTCTATGATTGCTTGTCTTAATAACTCTTACCTGTGGGGAGAGAAGATCAGAAGGAACACAAAGTTGTAACTAGTTGAGACAGGAGCTGTTTGGTAGTTTTGAGTGGCAGAGTGACCTTGGTTTTTCCATACTTAAGCAAAACTATGAAGTGACCTTGCTAGGTCTCATTTCATCCCGGTCTCAGAGTGACCTTGTCTGAGAATGGGAAGCTGTGAGATTGTTTCTTTCTACTAGGAGACTTACACACCTCGCTGTGACAGGCCAGTTTCACAGGCTGCTCTATTTTTTTTTCTTTTTTTCTTTCTCATTCACTTTGGTCAAGGGCAGATGAAGTCAGGCCATGAGACATCAATCATGATATCCAGATTGCTACTGTTGCTGGGTTTGTGTTGATTATGATCAGAAAAGTGTCCTTTGAATGTAGTCTGTGGTTAATCGAAGGTTAATCTTTCCTTCTTCTATTGTAGGAGTTGTTGAAATTCTTAAGTGACAGTGGCTTCGCAGAAGCTTTTAAGACTCTGGACAGGCTACATCAGCCAACTGCAACACAGACAATTATCAGAAGTATAATACTATTAGCTTTTGGCATTGGGTCGGGGCCAAGTCTAGACGATGAGACCCAGGCAATGAAGGTGTATCCTGTAGTTCACCAGAGTCTCTTCAAGAGAGCCAGATGGATTTTTCTTCTAGCTTACTCAAAGCTGTTCTATGTACACTTGTGTTTATAGAGGTGCAACCAAAGTGTTAGCTATGGCACAAACTTCCCCTTGGCTGGTTAAGAGGAAATCAAGGGCTACATGGCTGTCCATGACAACTCTAGATGCGAAATTAGACTGACTTTTGGGTTTCTGATATATATATATATATATCTCCTTTGAGCTGGAAAATATAAAGCTAAGATCCAATACCTTGGGGGTTTTACTGCTATTAACTGACATGGCCCTTTCACTAAATCTCCAGGTCGTAGACCTTACAGAGACTGTTGTTGTTTAGTCGCTAAGTCATCTCCAACTCTTTTGTGACCATAGGCTCCTCTGTCCATGGGATTCTCCAGGCAAGAATACTGGAGTGGGTTGCTATGCTCTCCTCCAGGGAATCTTCCTGACCCAGAGATCAAACCTGTGTCCATGACGTCTCCTGCTTAGACATTGCAGCTAATGATAAAACTTTAGGCTATGGGAGTTAAGGGTTTCTGAGAGCTTTGCTAATTTTGTTTTAGAATTCCTCTAGTTCTTTTTTTTGTTTGTTTGTTTTTTTGTGAGATTTCTGGATGATTAGTTTTACAGTAGAAGACAAAACTTTATGAAGTTATTTAATAAAAATACCAGTAAAATACATGTCCCTCTCATTTGAGAAATAAGTGAAAACAAGTTGGGAAAATAAAAGCAGGCAATTTTCTTTTTCCTTTTTAGTTCAGTTCACTCAGTCGGGTCCGACTCTGCGATCCCATGGACTGCAGCATGCCAGGCTTCCCTGTCCATCACCAACTCCTGGAGTTTATTCAGACTCATGTCCACTGAGTCGATGACGCCATCTAACCATCTCATCCTCTGTCATCCCCTTCTCCTTCCACCTTCAATCTTTCCCAGCATCAGGGTCTTTTCAAATGTGTCAGTTCTTCCCATCAGGCGGCCAAAGTATTGGAGTTTCAGCTTCAGCATCAGTCCTTCCAAAGAATATTCAGGACTGATTTCCTTTAGAATGGACTGCTTGGATCTCCTTCCAGTCCAACGGACTCTCAAGAGTCTTCTCCAACACCACAGTTCAAAGCATCAATTCTTTGGCGCTCAGCTTTCTTTATAGCCCAACTCTTATATCCATACATGACTACTGGAAAAACCATAGCTTTGACTAGATGGACCTTTGTTGGGAAAGTAATGTCTTTGCTTTTTAATATGCTGTCTAGGTTGGTCATAACTTTTCTTCCAAGAGGCAAGCGTTTTTTAATTTCATGGCTGCAGTTACCACCTGTAGTGATTTTGGAGCCCAATAAAATAAAGTCTCTCACTGTTTCCCCATCTATTTGCCATGAAGTAATGGGACCAGCGGAGAAGGCAATGGCACCCCACTCCAGTACTCTTGCCTGGAAAATCCCATGGGTGGAGGAGCCTGGTAGGCTGCAGTCCATGGGGTCGCTAAGAGTCAGACATGACTGAGCGACTTCACTTTCACTTTTCACTTTCATGCATTGGAGAAGGAAATGGCAACAC
>NW_011495064.1:5364419-5367912 GCF_000754665.1 Bison bison bison
AGCAGCAGCAGCAGCAATGAGACCAGATGCCCTGATCTTAGTTTTCTGAATGTTGAGTTTTAAGCCAACTCTCACTTTCAACAAGAGGCTCTTTAGTTCTTCGCTTTCTGCCATAAGGGTGGTGTCATTTGCATATCTGAGGTTACTGATATTTCTCCCAGCAAACCTGATTCCAGCTTGTAGTTCATCTAGTCCAGCGTTTCTCATGATGTACTCTGCATATAAGCTAAATAAGCAGGGTAACAATATTCAGCCTTGACGTACTCCTTTTCCTATTTGCAACCAGTCTGTTCCATGTCCAGTTCTAACTGCTGCTTCCCGACCTGCATACAGACTTCTCAAGAGGCAGGTCAGGTGGTCTGGTAATCCTATCTCTTGAAGAATTTTCCACAGTTTGTGGTGATCCACACAGTCAAAGGCTTTGGCGTAGTTAATAAAGCAGAAGTAGATGTTTTTCTGGTGCTCTCTTGCTTTTTCAATGGTCCATCGGATGTTGGCAATCTGATCTCTGGTTCCTCTGCCTTTTCTAAATCCAGCCTGAACATCTGGAAGTTCACAGTTCACATAGTGTTGAAGCCTGGCTTGGAGAATTTTGAGCATTACTTTACTAGCATGTGAGATGAGTGCAGTTGTGCGGTACTTTAAGCATTCTTTGGCATTGCCTTTCTTTGGGATTGGAATGAAAACTGACCTTTTCCAGTCCTGTGGCCACTACTGAGTTTTCCCAATTTGCTGGCATATTAAGTGCAGCACTTTCACAGCATCATCTTTCAGGATTTGAAATAGCTCAACTAGAATTCCATCACCTCCACTAGCTTTGTTCGTAGTGATGCTTCCTAAAGCCCACTTGACTTTGCATTCTAGGATGTCTGGCTCTAGGTGAGTGATTTCACCACCATGATTATCTGGGTCGTGAAGATCTTTTTTGTATTGTTCTTCTGTGTATTCTTGCCACCTTTCTTAATATCTTCTGCTTCTGTTAGGTCCATGTCATTTCTGTCCTTTATTGTACCCATCTTTGCATGAAATGTTCCCTTGGTATCTCTAATTTTCTTGAGAAGATCTCTAGTCTTTCCCATTCTGTTGTTTTCCTCTATTTCTTTGCATTGATCGCTGAGGAAGGCTTTCTTATCTCTCCTTGCTATTCTTTGGAACTCTGCATTCAAATGGGTATATCTTTCCTTTTCTCCTTTGCTTTTCACTTCTCTTCTTTTCTCAGCTATTTGTAAGGCCTCTTCAGACAGCCATTTTGCCTTTCTTTCTCTTGGGGATGGTCTTGATCCCTGCCTCCTGTACAATGTCACAAACCTCTGTCCATAGTTCTTCAGGCAGTCTGTCTATCAGATCTTATCCCTTGAATCTATTTGTCACTTCCACTTTATAATCATTAGGGATTTGATTTAGGTCCTACCTGAATGGTCTAGTGGTTTTCCCTACTTTCTTCAATTTAAGTCTGAATTTGGCAATAAGGAATTCATGATCTGAGCCACAGTCAGCTCCCAGTCTTGTTTTTGCTGACTGGAAGGAGCAACCCCACATCCAAGGAGCGGTGGCTGCATGGGCGCAGGAGGGCCGAGAGGAGCTACTCCACATTCAAGGTCAGGAGGGGTGACCTCGTCCAAGGTAAGGAGCAGTGGCTACGCTTTGCTGGAGCAGACGTGAAGAGATACCCCACGTCCAAGGTAAGAGAAACCCAAGTGAGATGGTAGGTGTTGCGAGAGGGCATCAGAGGGCCAACACACTGAAACCATAATCACAGAAAACTAGTCAATTTAATCACATGGACCACAGCCTGGTCTAACTCAATGAAACTAAGCCATGCTGTGTAGGGCCACCCAAGATGGATGGGTCATGGTGGAGAGGTCTGCCAGAAGGGAATGGCAAACCACTTCAGTATTCTTGCCTTGAGAACCCCATGAACAGTATGAAAAGGCAAAATCAGGATACTGAAAGAGGAACTCCCTAGGTCAGTAGGTGCCCAATATGGTACTGGAGATCAGTGGAGAAATAACTCCAGAAAGAAGGAAGGGATGGAACCAAAGCAAAAACAATACCCAGTTGTGGATGTGACTGGTGATAGAAGCAAGGTCTGACGCTGTAAAGAGCAATATTGTATAGGAACCTGGAATGTTAGGTCCATGAATCAAGGCAAATTGGATGTGATCAAACAGGAAATGGCAAGAGTGAACGTCGACATTCTAGGAATCAGCAAACTAAAATGGACTGGAATGGGTGAATTTAACTTGGATGACCATTATATCTACTACTGTGGGCAGGAATCCCTTAGAAGAAATGGAGTAGCCATCATGGTCAACAAAAGAGTCCAAAATGCAGTACTTGGATGCAATCTCAAAAACGACAGAATGATCTCTGTTCATTTCCAAGGCAAACCATTCAATATCACGGTGATCCAAGTCTATGCCCCAACCAGTAATGCTGAAGAAGCTGAAGTTGAACGGTTCTATGAAGACCTACAAGACCTTTTAGAACTAACACCCAAAAAGATGTCCTTTTCATTATAGGGGACTGGAATGCAAAAGTAGGAAGTCAAGAAACACCTGGAGTAACAGGCAAATTTGGCCTTGGAGTACAGAATGAAGCAGGGCAAAGGCTAATAGAGTTTTGCCAAGAGAACACACTGGTCATAGCAAACACCCTCTTCCAAAAACACAAGAGAAGACTCTACACATGAACATCACCAGATGGTCAACACCAAAATCAGATTGATTATATTCTTTGGAGCCAAAGATGGAGAACCTCTATACAGTCAGCAAAAACAAGACTGGGAACTGACTGTGGCTCAGATCATGAACTCCTTATTGCCAAATTCAGACTTAAATTGAAGAAAGTAGGGAAAACCACTAGACCATTCAGGTAGGACCTAAATCAAATCCCTTATGATTATACAGTGGAAGTAAGAAATAGATTTAAGGGACTAGATCTGATAGACAGTGCCTGATGAACTATGGATGGAGGTTCGTGACATTGTACGGGAAACAGGGATCAAGACCATCCCCATGGGAAAAAAATGCAAAAAAGCAAATTGGCTGTCTGAAGAGGCCTTACAAATAGCTGAGAAAAGAAGAGAAGTGAAAAGCAAAGGAGAAAAGGAAAGAGATACCCATTTGAATGCAGAGTTCCAAAGAATAGCAAGGAGAGATAAGAAAGCCTTCCTCAGCTATCAGTGCAAAGAAATAGAGGAAAACAATAGAATGAGAAAGACTAGAGATCTCTTCAAGAAAATTAGAGATACCAACAGAACATTTCATGCAAAGATGGGCTCGATAAAGGACAGAAATGGTATGGACCTAACAGAAGCAGAAGATATTAAGAAAAGGTGGCAAGAATACACAGAAGAACTGTACAAAAAAGGTCTTTATGACCCAGATAATCACGATGGTGTGATCACTCACCTAGAGGCAGACATCCTGGAATGTGAAGTCAAGTGGGCCTTAGAAAGCATCACTACAAACAAAGCTAGTGGAAGTGATGG
>NW_011495064.1:5368078-5368617 GCF_000754665.1 Bison bison bison
AATGCTCAAAATTCTCCAAGTCAGGCTTCAGCAATACGTGAAACATGAACTTCCAGATGTTCAGGCTGGTTTTAGAAAAGGCAGAGGACCAGAGATCAAATTGTCAACATCTGCTGGATCATCGAAAAAGCAAGAGAGTTCCAAAAAAAGCATCTACTTCTGCATTATTGACTATGCCAAAGCCTTTGACTGTGTGAATCACAATAAACTGTGGAAAATTCTGAAAGAGATGAGAATACCAGACCACTTGATCTGCCTCTTGAGAAACCTGTATGCAGGTCAGGAAGCAACAGTTAGAACTGGACATGGAACAACAGACTGGTTCCAAATAGGAAAAGGAGTATGTCAAGGCTGTATATTGTCACCCTGCTTATTGAACTTATATGCAGAGTACATCATGACAAACTTTGGGCTGGAAGAAGCACAAGCTGGATTCAAGATTGCTGGGACAAATATCAATAATCTCAGATATGCAGATGATACCACCCTTATGGCAGAAAGTGAAGAGGAACTAAAAAACCTCTTGATGAAAGTGAAAG
>NW_011495064.1:5368717-5380811 GCF_000754665.1 Bison bison bison
AAACAGTGGAAACAGTGCCAGACTTTATTTTTTTGGGCTCCAAAATCACTGCAGATGGTGACTGCAGCCGTGAAATTAAAAGACACTACTCCTTGGAAGGAAAGTTATGACCAACCTAGATAGCATATTCAGAAGCAGAGATATTACTTTGCCAACAAAGGTCCGTCTAGTCAAGGCTACGGTTTTTCCAGTGGTCATGTATGGATGTGAGAGTTGGACTGTGAAGAAAGCTGAGCGCTGAAGAATTGATGCTTTTGAACTGTGGTGCTGGAGAAGACTCTTGTGAGTCCCTTGGACTGCAAGAAGATCCAACCAGTCCATTCTAAAGGAGATCAGTCCTGGGTGTTCATTGGAAGGACTGATGCTGAAGCTGAAACTCCAAACTTTGGCCACCTCATGCGAAGAGTTGACTCATTGGAAAAGACTGATGCTGGGAGGGATTGGTGGCAGGAGGAGAAGGGGACGACAGAAAATGAGATGGCTGGATGGCATCACCGACTTGATGCACTTGAGTTTGGGTAAACTCCAGGAGTTGGTGATGGACAGGGAGGCTTGGTATGCTGCGATTCATGGTGTTGCAAAGAGTCGGACACGACTGAGAGACTGAACTGACCTGATAGAGCTTCTCCATCTTTGGCTGCAAAGAATATAATCAATCTGATTTCAGCATTGACCATCTCGTAATGTCCATGTGTAGAGTCGAGTCTTCTCTTGTGTTGTTGGTAGAGGGTGTTTGCTGACCAGAGCGTTCTCTTGGCAAAACTCTATTAGCCTTTGCCCTGCTTCATTCTGTACTCCAAGGCCAAATTTGCCTGTTACTCCAGGTGTTTCTTGACTTCCTACTTTTGCATTCCAGTCCCCTATAATGAAAAGGACATCTTTTTTAGGTGTTAGTTCTAAAAAGTCTTGTAGGTCTTTATAGAACCGTTCAACTTCAGCTTCTTCAGTGTTACAGGTTGGGGCATAGCCTTGGATCACTGTGATATTGAATGGTTTGCCTTGGAAATGAATAGAGATCATTCTGTCATTTTTGAGATTGCATCCAAGTACTGTGTTTCGGAGTCTTGTTGTCTATGACGGCTACTCCATTTCTTCTATGGGATTCTTGTCCACAGTAGTAGATGTAATGGTCATCTGAGTTAAATTCACCCATTCCAGTCCATTTTAGTTCACTGATTACTAAAATGTTTTTTTCTTTACTTATCTTCTTTCTCTTCTCTCTTTCCTCCCTTCCTCCATCTCTTTTTCTCCTTCTTTTTCTCTGCCTCGCCCTGCCATAGTTAGAGCAGCAGCTCTCAGAGAAGAAGCATCAATCTTTTCTGGGAACAAACAGGCAATAACCAGAATATATTCATAACCCAGGCAGGAGGCTTTGGCAGGAAGTCCATAAGGAGAGTTTAAGGATTCCTGAAGTTTGGTTCCTATCCACGCCTGGTCTCCAGAGCTTTTCCAGGATTGTGTCACTAGCTGGTGGGATGTATTTTGGAAACATCCTCATTATACCTATAAAATTACCCCAGTAATGTTAGTCTTACACCCCTGCCAATTGATTTTTGCTATTATGTATAATACCATAGGGCTTCCCTGGTGGCTCAGCAGTAAAGAACCTGCCTGTCAAAGAAGGACACATGGGTTCGACCCTTGGGTTGGGAAGATCTCCTGGAGAAGGAAATGGTATCCCGCTCCAGTATTCTTGTCTGGGAAATCCCTCGGATGAAGGAGCCTGGTGGGCTACAGTCCATGGGGTTGCAAAGAGTCGGACACGGCTTAGTGACTAAACAACAACATGATGTAATAAAACGTTTTTGCTAACCTTCATTAAAATTTTCTTTGGCACAACCAGAGAGGGTGCCAATTTTTTTTTTTTTTTTGGATCATCCTGAGAGTCCCAAGTATTATCTAATTAGTTAGCATCCTAATTTTTTCCACTTACACTTTCTGAATCAGGGGCTGGTCTCTCACAGCCTAATCACCTCTTTGAATTCCTCCAACATCTGTGTTTCCTGTGTGAGTACATGAGCAATTCTCTTGGATAATGCTGTCCTTTTTCTGGGCATAGTGGTCAGCTAGAGCACTACCAGGAGATTCAAAGTCTTTGCATTTTGAGTGACCTTCCACTTTTTTAATAGCTATTTCCTTAAGTGAAAGCAAGGCATTAAAAGTTCTTTAATTTGTTGCCTAGTTTTTATATGGGATCCTGCCGATGTAAGAAAGGCTTTCTGAAATATTCTGAAGTCATAGACTACTCTTAAAAATATATCCATTATTAGTATAACTATTTGCTCTTTTATTCTTTTCTAGCTGGTAGAGCCAGGTAAGGGCAATTATATCTGAGCTGATTTGATTTGGGGAGTTGCTTCTATTCTAAAGGTAAATTTGGGTTTGTGGTAACACAATCTGCTTGACAATTTCAGGTTTCTGTTTTTAAATAAGAGCCACCCACCAATAAAATCAGCTTAGGGTTATCCAGAGAATCTGTAATAAATTGGTAGTAGACATAGAAAATTCTTGAAGACATACAAATAATCATAAAGTTCTCCTTTAGGTAAAGGAAGGCGAGTGGTTGGGTTTCCTGTGTTGTAGCAATAGATAGTAATGTTGAAGAAAAAAGAGTAATGTTTCATTGGATGTGAGGCAACGAGTTGAGAAACACTGGCTACTTTCCATACATAAAGGAGCCTGTTCACGGAGAGCCATTAAATTTAGTGGACTCCCTACAACTAGGCCAGTTGAGGCTTCCGAAGCTGCGATGCTGCTGCCTATTTCTTGTGTGTGTATATGTGTGCTTAGTCGCTCAGTTGTGTCCAACTCTTGGCGACCCCATGGACTGTAGCTGGCCAGGCTCCTCTGTCCATGGGATTCTCCAGGGAAGAATGCTGGAGTGGGCAGCCATTTCCTTCTCCAGGGGATCTTCCCAACCCAGGGATCGACCTGGGTCTCCTGCATTGCAGGTGGATTCTTTACTGTCTGAGCCACCAGGAAAGCCCACTTAGTTCTTAGATGAGGTAACTATGTCTTAGCAGCCAGGTCTAAACGACGATTGGAATAAGCTATGGGCCTCTAATGACTCCCAGGTAATCGAGTCAACACTTATGGTTTATGACAACCAGGCAACCCAGGTTTGGGGTTGTTGCAGACCTGTTCTTAGGTCTCAGAAAGTTTGTTCATCTTCCAAGTATACGTTCAAGGTCTGAAGATTTAGTTCTGAAAAGGAGATTTAATATTAGACAAGCTTGGCACAGAGTCTGCAAGATACAATCTCCCTTGCCTGTTGTTCAGTCCCTAAGTCGTGTCTGACTCTTTGTGATCCCATAGGCTGCAGCATGCCCAGCTCCTCTGTCCTTAGCTATCTCCTGGAGTTTGCTCAAATTCACGTGCATTGAACCTGTGATGCCATCCAACTATCTCATCCTCTGTGCCCCCTTCTCTTTTTGCCTTCAATCTTTCACAGCATCAGGGTCATCCTAGGAGTCCTCAAAGTTGTATTTTTAAAAGTTGGTCTTGGAAAATTCTGAATAGTTTGTCATTTTCAGTGTAGTGAGAGAGTTATCTTCTTGTGATATTGTCTGCCATAAATAATGAACTTGTTGTTGCAAAACTGAATTTCTTTGAAGGGTGTAAGTCTCTTCTGGACTAAGGTCTTTAATAAATACACAAAAATCAATCTTAAAATTTTGCTCGTTGTTTGAATATAGTAAAAGATCATCTACATATTAGATTAGAAGAGAATCACAAGGAAATCTCAAATCTTTAAGATCTCAATTAATATGAGAGAAATAAGAGGAGAGCTTCAGCAAATTTCTGAGACAAAATACTCCAGGTGTGTTGTTTATTTTCCCATGAGAAAGGAAATAAATATTGACTGTCTGGACCTAATAGGATGCTAAAGAATGAACATAAGTCCATCAGAGTGAAGTGGGTGGTTTCAAGTAGTGGTGAAGACAAAATGGAATTGCGGTTAAAGACTACTGGGAAAAGAGGAATCATCATTTTATTTATGGTGGCACAGTCTTGCATAAATCAATATCTTTGCCCATGAGGCTTCTTACCAGGCAATCCTGGAGTTTTATAAGAGCTGATGCAAGGAATAATGAATCCCCGATTTATAAAATCTCCTGTACTGGGTCTTAATCCTTCCTTAGCTTCAGGCTTTATAGAGTATTGAACAAGAACAGGGAAGGGCTTAGAAGAGTCCATTTCTATTTTGATGGGTTTGGTCTTCAGAATTCTTTAGTAGGTCTGTTGGCCCAGAGAAAATTAGGGCTCACATAATTGCTCAAATTGAGATTCAGCTGGATTTTTAGGTATAGCAAAGCTGCCATCTAAATTGCACTATTAAAGGATTATGCATGGGAGAGACTTTGGGTGTTTCCAGCATAGTCTGAGGAACATTTGAATGGGTAGTTCCGTTGACATAAAACATCCTTGCCAATAAAATTTACTGGTGTGGTGTCAAAGAGAAGAAAAGCATGTTGACTAGTGAAGGGCCAAGAGTTACAGTCACAGGCTGGGTAACGGGAAGAGTTTGAGCACTATTTGAAATTCCTAAATGGTTTAATGAGAGACATTGTGGTAGAATTTACATCAACAGAGTAGCACGCATATCTATCAAAAAGATTTGCTTTTGTTTTTTATTATTAAAGATAATTCTGGTTGATTTAGAGGAATCATTGGAAACTGGGGACTACAATAGCCCTCAGAGTCCCTTCATTGTTCATGTTTGGAATAATGTAGTTATGCAGTGTAGTTCTGTTTCATTTTGTTCTTTTTTTTTTTTTTGGTTACCATGCTCTGAGGCATATGGGAATCTCAGTTTCCCAACCAGGGATTGAATCCCAGGCCCCCTGCTTTGGAAGCATGACACTTAACCCCTGGACCACCAGCGAAGTCTCAATTCTGTTTCATTTTAGTTCAGATGGGGTAGATATTTTTTCAGGGCTCCCCTCTCTCCCTCCACTCCTTTATTTTACAGTATTGGCAAGTAGTCTTTGTCAAGGGAAAGTTTTTATCATCTCTTGAGGGAGAGGAGGGTAGATTTAATTGCTTTAATCAGAACATTATGTGCTTTGTTTGTTTACTGGCTTATTTTTCTTTTGGGTACCTAGAGCCTTTTCAAAATGTTCAGCCAAATGTTAAAGTTTATGGAAAGGGGTGATCTGCAAATCAACTTTTTTTATGAACCAAATCTGCAATTTCTGCCTTTAAATCGCCAACAAAGAAAGGTGGACAGGGCATTAGAAATGACATCAGGAGCTGAACCAGGATATTGTCTAAGTATGCTGATTAGTCTGCTGATGAAGACTCTTTGGATTCTTTCTTTTGCTATTTGCAAGATGGAATCTTGCAAATAGTGTTTTTTTGTTTTGTTTGTTTCTTTTGTTTTTGTTTTAGTAAGAAAGTCTTGTGTTACAGTTTCCAAAAGGTTCTCACCCATTTGCTGTACTTTAAGATGTCCTGACTGAGTAAAATGTATCTCATTATTTTTATTAAGATTTTTTTTTTTACTAATAAAAGTATAGATCCTCATGCACTTATAAGAAGTCATATAGAGAGATCCCTTGTATCCTTTATCTAGTTTCCCCAAATATCTTGCAAACTGATGTACAATTTTACAAGGATATTGATGAGCCACCAACTTGTTCAGATGGCCCCAGTATTACTTGTAAACATTTGCGTGGACATGTGTACAACTTTATACTTGGTTAGGTTGATGTACTCACCACCAACAGTCAAGATATAGAACAGTTCCACATTGCAACAGCCCCTCCTGTTGTCCCTTAAACACCACATCTGCCTCCCTCAAGCTCCTACATCCTTGGAAACCAATAATCTCTGTTTCTAAAATTGTGTTTTAGATGATATAGAAATGTTACATAAATGGAATCATGCAACCTTTTGAGATTTTTTTTTTTCACTTAGCACAGGCCTCTGGAGATTCGATTGTAGCAGTTATCCATAATTCATTCATTTTTAATGGCTGAATAGTAGTCCATTTTCCTCATTCACCCCCAAAGGACACCTATGTTGGGCTTCCCCCAGTTTTTTGGCTGTTACAAAGGAAGCTGGTATGAGCGTTCATGGACAGGTTTTGTATAAACACAAGATTTCATTTATGTGGAATAAACGCCTGAGTGCAACTGGTGAGATGCATGCTAATTGCGTGTTTAGTTTACAAGAAACCACCAGTCTCCAGAGTGACTGTACCATTTACATCACCACAAACAACACACGTTGTCCACATCCCTGCCCACATATGGTGCTGTCTTTATTTAGGTGCTTCTGGGTTGGGTACAATTTTGGCCATTCTGATAGGTATGTAGAGGTACATCATTGTGATTTTAATTTGCATTTCTTTGATGGCTAACGCTAAAGTTTTCATGTTCTTATTTGCTATGTATTTGCCTTCAGTGAAATGTAAATATTTGTGTTTCTTGCCCATTGTTTGATCGGATTTTCTTAACTGTTAAGTTTCAGCATCTTTATATATTCTAAATACTAATCCACCGTCAGATGTGTCATTTGCAAATATTTTACTCCCAGTTTGTAGCTTGTCTTTTCCATCCTCTTATCAGAGTCCTTCACGGAGAAAAACTTTTAAATTTTGATGAGGTCCAATTTATCAGTTTTTCCTTTTATGGACTGTGTTTTTGGTGTTAAATACAAGAACTCTTTACAAAGGTCTAGATCCCAAAGATTTTCTCCAATGTCAGCTGCAGAAAGATTTCTAGTTTTTCATTTTACATTTAAGTCCATAATTTATTTTCAGTTAATTTTTGTATAAAAAGTAAGGTTCAGGTTGAGGGTTATTTTCTTTATTTTGCCTGTGGCTATCCAATTACCCCAATACTGTTGGTTGAAAAGGCCATCCTTCCTCTATTGAATTGCTTTTGTATCTTTGCTAAAACTCAGTTGAGTGTATTTGTATGGGAATATTTCTGCATTCTCAATTTTAATCCATTGTTCTATATGTATTTCCCTTGCTAGCACCACACTGTGTTTTTACTGATTTCTCCCACTGCATTTTTCTTTGTCAAGATTATTTTAGCTATTCTATAGTCTGTACCTTGGTGGCACTCGTGGTAAAGAACCTGTCTGCCAAGGCAGAAGACATAAGAGATATGGGTTTAATCCCTAGGTTGGGAATATCCCCTGGAGGAGAGCATGGCAACCCACTCCAGTATTCTTGCCTGGAGAATTCCCATGGACAGAGAAGACTGGCAGGCTACAGTCCATGGGATCACAAGAGTCAGACACCACTGAAGTTTTCTGAGGAACTTCCATACTATGTTCCATAGTGGCTGCACCAATTTACATTCCCACCAACAGTGTAGGAGGGTTCCCTTTTCTCGACACCTTCTCTAGCAGGACATTGCATCAAAAAAGAAAAAAAATTAGAATATACATTCTTTTCAAGGACACAGGGAACATTCTCTAGGATTGACCACATACGAGGGCACAAAACTAACCATAACAAATTTAAGAGTACAGAAATTATTTCAAGCATCTTCCCTGACCACGATAGCATGAAACTAGTCAGTCCATGACTAAGTGACTTCACTTTCACTTTTCACTTTGACGCATTGGAGAAGGAACTGGCAACCCACTCCAGTGTTCTTGGCTGGAGAATCCCAGGGACGGGCGAGCCTGGTGGGCTGCTGTCTGTGGGGTCGCACAGAGTTGGACACGACTGAAGCGACTTAGCAGCAGCAGCAGCAGCAGACATCAACCACAGGAAAAGAAATGAGAAAAAAAAAAAACAATGACATGAAGATTAAACAAGATGCTGAAAAGTCAATGAGTCAACAAAAAGGAAATTTAAAACATATCTTGAGACAAATGACAATGAAAAAAACAACTATAAAAAAATCTATGAGATATAGCAAAGGACACTCTTAGAGAGAAGTTCATCGTGATACAGGCCTTCCTCAAAAACACCAGAAAAATCTCAAATAAACAACCCAACATACCACTTAAAATAATTAGAAAAAGAATAAACAAAACTAAAGTCAACAGAAGGAAGGAAATAAATAAAATAGAGATTAAAAAAATGATAGAAAAAGTCAATAAAACCAAGATCTGGTACTTTGAAAGGGTAAACAAAATTGACAAACCTCTGGCCAGGTTCACCAAGAAGAAAAGAGAGTGGACCCAAATAAACAAAATAAGAAATGAAGAAGGAGAAGTCTCAACTGATACCACAGAAATGTCAAAAACCATAGAAGAATACTGTGAACAATTACATGCCAACCAATTGGAAACCTAGAAGAAATAGACAACTTTCTAGAAACACAGCCCACCAAAATTGAATCAAGAAGAAACAGATAATTTGAACAGATTGCACACGAAAAATGAAATAGAATCTATAGTAATAATAATAAGCCCTTACAAACAAAAGTCCAGGACCAGATGGCGTCACAGGAAAATTCTACCAAACATCAAAAAAGTTATACTGATCCTTCTTAAACTTTTCTAAAAAGACTGAAGAGGAAGAAACACCCCCCAAGAAAAGTCACATAGTCGTGTCCAACTCTTTACAACCCAATGGACTGTAACCCACCAGACTCCCCTGTCCATGGGATTCTCCAGGCAAGAATACTGGAGTAGGGTGCCATGCCCTTCTCCAGGGGATCCTCCCAACCCAGGGATCGAACCCATGTCTCCCGCATTGCAGGCGGATTCTTTACCATCTGAGCCACCAGGGAAGCCCTCTATGAAGCCACCATCACTCTGATACCAAAACCAAAGACAGCACTAAAAAAGAAAATTATAGGCCAATATCTTTGACGAATACAGATGTGAAACTTGTCAACAGAACACTCGCAAACTGAATCCAACAACACATAAAAAAGACCACACACCAGGACCACGTGGGATTCATCCCCACTTCATAAGTATGGTTCAACATATGCAAATCAATCAATGTGATACACAAATTAAACAAAAGACAAAAACCACATGATCATTTCAATAGATGCAGAAGAAGCATTTGACAAAATTCAACATCCATTCATGATAAAAAAAACTCACATATATAATTTAAAATTTTCTAGAAATTTTCCACATTTAAAAAGTGAAAAGCAGCTGAAATTAGTTTTAATAATATTCTAACCCAAGTTATCAAAGTGTTATCATTTCAACATATGAGCAATAAAACTTTGTTAGTTGGATAGTGTTCTTCTTCTTCTTTTTTTTTTAATGCTAAACCTTCAAAATCTTGAGGGTATGTTTTACTTACACACATTTCAGTCCAGGCTAACCTCATTTCAAGTCTTCAGTACCACCCCTTCGCTCCTGCTTTTTTGCTTGACAGATTCTTCCCTTGAGACAATGAGCACAGAATAGCCTTGAATGTTTGAATTCTAAGGACCAGGAGGTGATAAGTTAGACAGTGGGGAAACAACTGGCAAACATCTCAGAAAGTATTATTCCAGGAAGAAAAGGAAGTCTTCCATTCATCTGAGAACCTTGACTGATTTTCCGTATACGCTTAGATTTTTAAAATTTGTTCATCCATGGTGACTTTTCCATCCCAAATACAGGGCTCAGTTTCCCTGGTGGCTCAGATGGTAAAGAATCTGCCTGTAATACAGAAGACCCTCATTTGATCCCTAGGTTGGGAAGATCCCCTGGACAAGGGAATGGCAACCTACTCCCGTACTCTTGCCTGAAGAACCCCATGGATGGAGGAATCTGGTGGGCTACAGTCCATGGAGTCGCTAAGAATTGGACACACCTGAGTGACTAACACACATTTTTTTACATTATACTTTCAAAGGAAGATGACCTCCAGCTCTAGAGAAGCCAGGAGATTAAGAGCCAGTTTTCTGCTCAGAAATGCATCAGCTCAGCCACTTCTAGGAGCCTCCTGCGCAGTTCCTCCTTCAGGATCTAATGGGCAGGTAGAGGAAGGGGAACTCCATTTGCAGCCTTCAAAGGGATGTCGAACCCTTCAGTGACAGGGCCAGCAGAGGACCAGAACAGCTCAGAACGGAATGAGTGAACTGCATGGTCAGAGGACAAAGGGTGAATCAGGGGTCAGGGCGACCTCAACACCGTCAGCAAGGAGGGACATCTCAGAAGGGCCAGTGTTTGAACAAGAACCATCTGGGATAAACAGTAATCATTGGAAAGAGGGTTAAGTACTTTGCCTGAGATTAAAAAAAAAATAGCCCAGCAACGGAGGTATGTGCCAAGGGCCTCCCTTTATTGATATACATATATATGGTTTTTATGAGGGACCAGCATTTACTTTTATGGCTGAGTTAATGGACTTCTAGAAATAAAAATTGAAGGCAGAAAGCAACATTTACTACTCCTGTAACATTAGAAAAATCTCCAGCAGCCTTTCTCCTTCTCTCTGTCCTTCCTTCTCCCCCTTCCCTGCTTTCCTCCATCTCCCCCTGCATCCCTTCCTCCTCTCACGCTCATTCACTCAGCATCAAGCCAGGTACTACGGACAAGGAGAAGAAAGACTGGATCCCGCCTGAACCAAGCAGACTAGCGCACATTATGGTGCCATGAAAGTCTGCACCACGTGGTACAGGAAGGGGCCGCGTGGAGCTCTGAGCAAGGTGATTCCAGGGTCCGAAGCTGGCCCCTTTCTCGGATGTCAGGAGGCAGAGAAGTAAATGAAGGTTGTATCTAGGTGGGGGAGGGGGGTGGTCTGGATGATGCCTGTCTGAGGTTTGAAGGCTAATAAGGGATTGGCTGAGTGAATTTGGAGAAAGAACATCTAGGAAGTGGGAGGAGCTGTACAAAGGCATGGAGGTGCTGGGCTGGGACTTGAGTCCTAAGACCTCAAGTGGGCTCAGCATGACTGGAGCCCTCAATGGGGACGTGAGAGGGCTGAGAGAAGACAGGCCAAGGCCAGATCACTGAGGGTCTTATATATCCAAGGTGCTGGATTATCTTCCAAAGCAGTGGTTCTCAATGTGTGGAGATTTTTTCCCCTCAAGAGACCGCTGGTAACGTCTGGAGACAATGTACATGGTCACCACTTGGAGAGGGGTGCAACTGGTATCATTTAGTGGGTAAAGGTCAAGGATATCACTAAACATCCCACAATTCACCAGACAGCTCCCCAGGGCTGACTTCTTACTTTGCAAGGTCCAAACGAGAAGATGACTTTTGATCTAACATGCACTGGTCAGGGTTCCCTTTGACTGTGGTATACAAATACTCAGCTAGTTGTGCCTTTGTTTGCTTCCCCTGTGGCCTTCCCTGGTGGATCAGACAGTAAAGAATCTGCCTGCAATGCAGGAGACCTGGCTTCGATCCCTAGGGAATGGCACCCTATTCCAGTATTCTTGCTTGGAGAATCCCATGGACAGAGGAGCCTGGTGGGCTACAGTCATGGAGTCATGAAGAGTCAGACACAACTGAGACACTTTCACTTTCTTTGCTTTCCCATTTTAAATGTTTGGAGTGAATACATTCTGTTGGAAAGTCTTACTTTTTTTTGAGGGTGGGGAGCGGCAGGCTAGTTCCATGAATTAACAAACTCATCAGAGTAAGAAAGAAGTATTATTTTTCTAGATAGTAAGTATGTGGACTGGAATGGGTGAATTTAACTGAGATGACCATTACATCTATTACTGTGGGCAAGAATCCCTTAGAAGAAATGGAGTATCTGTCATAGTCAACAAGAGTCCAATAAGCAGTACTTGAATGCAATCTCAAAAATGACAGAATGATCTCTGTTGGTTTCCAAGGCAAACCATTCAATATCACAGTAATCCAAGTCTATGCCCCAACCAGTAATGCTGAAGAAGCTGAAGTTGAAAGGTTCTATGAAGACCTATGAGATCTTCTAGAACTAACACCCGAAAAAGAGGTCCTTTTCAATATAGGGGACTGGAATGCAAAAATAGGAAGTCAAGAAACATCTGGAGTAACAGGCAAATTTGGCCTTGGAGTACAGAATGAAGCAGGGCAAAGATTAATACAGTTTTGCCAAGAGAATGCACTGGTCATAGCAAACACCCTCTTCCAACAACACAAAAGAAGACTCTACACATGGACATCACCAGATGGTCGACACCGAAATCAGATTGACTATATTCTTTGCAGCCAAAGATGGAGAAGCTCTATACCT
>NW_011495064.1:5381104-5395248 GCF_000754665.1 Bison bison bison
GGCTGTCTGAGGAAGCCTTACAAATAGCTGTGAAAGAAGAGAAGCAAAAGGCAAAGGAGAAAAGGAAAGAGATACCCATTTGAATGCAGAGTTCCAAAGAATAGCAAGGAGAGATAAGAAAGCCTTCCTCAGTGATCAGTGTAAAGAAATAGAGGAAAACAATAGAATGGGAAAGACTAGAGATCTCCTCAAGAAAATTAGCGATACCAAGAGAACATTTCATGCAAAGACAGGCACAATAAAGGACAGAAATGGTATGGACCTAACAGAAGCAGAGGATATTAAGAAGAGGTGGCAAGAATACACAGAAGAACTATACAAAAGAGATCTCCAAGACTGAGATAATCATGGTGGTGAGATCACTCACCTAGAGCCAGACATCCTGGAATGTGAAGTCAAGTGGGCTTTAGGAAGCATCACTATGAACAAAGCTAGTGGAGGTGATGGAATTCTGGTTGAGCTATTTCAAATCCTGAAAGATGATGCTATGAAAGTGTTGCACTCGATATGCCAGCGAATTTGGAAAACTCAGCAGTGTCCACAGGACTGGAAAAGATCAGTTTTCATTCCAATCCCAAAGAAAGGCAATGTCAAAGAATGCTCAAACTACTACACAATTGCACACATCTCACACAGTAGTAAAGCAATGCTCAAAATTTTCCAAGCCAGGCTTCAGCAATATGTGAACCATGAACTTCCAGATGTTCAAGCTGGATTCAGAAAAGGCAGAGGAACCAGAAATCAGATTGCCAACATCTGTTGGACCATTGAAAAAGCAAGACAGCGCGAGAAAAACATCTACTTCTGCTTTATTAACTACACCAAAGTCTTTGTGTGGATCACTACAAACTGTGGAAAATTCTGAAAGAGATGGGAATACCAGACCACCTGACCTGTCTCTTGAGAAATCTGTATGCAGGTCAAGAAGCCCCAGTTAGAACTGGACATGGAACAGCAGACTGGTTCCAAATAGAAAAAGGAATATGTCAAGGCTGTATATAGTCTTCCTACTTATTTAACTTATATGCAGAGTACATCATAAGAAACGCTGGGCTGGAGGAAGCACAAGCTGGAATCAAGATTCCCGCGAGATCAATAACCTCAGATATGCAGAGGACACCACCCTTATGGTAGAAAGTGAAGAAGAACTAAAGAGCCTCCTGATGAAAGTGAAAGAGGAGAGTGAAAAAGTTGGCTTAAAGCTCAACATTCAGAAAACCAAGATCATGGGACCTGGTCCCATCACTTCATGGCAAATAGATGGGGAAACATTGGAAACAGTGACAGACTTTATTTTTTTGGGCTCCAAAATCAGTGCAGATGGTGACTGCAGCCATGAAATTAAAGGACACTTTCTCCTTGGAAGGAAAGTTATGACCAACCTAGACAGCATATTAAAAAGCAGAGACATTACTTTGCCAACAAAAGTCCGTCTAGTCAAGGCCATGGTTTTTCCAGTAGTCATGTATGGATGTGAGAGTTGGAGTGTAAAGAAAGCTGCTGCTGCTGCTACTGCTACTGCTAAGTCGCTTCAGTCGTGTCTGACTCTGTGCGACCCCATAGACAGCAGCCCACCAGGCTCCCCTGTCCCTGGGATTCTCCAGGCAAGAACTTTGGAGTGGGTTGCCATTTCCTTCTCCAATGCATGAAAGTGAAAAGTGAAAGTGAAGTGAGAGCCAAACAATTCATACTTTTGAACTGTGGTGTTGGAGAAGACTCTTGAGAGTCCCTTGGACTGGAAGGAGATCCAACCAGTCCATCCTAAAGGAGATCAGTCCTGAATATTCATTGGAAGGACTGATGCTGAAGCTGAAACTCTAATACTTTGGCCACCTGATGGGAAGAACTGACTCATTTGAAAAGACTCTGATGCTGGGAAAGATTGAAGGTGGAAGGAGAAGGGGATGACAGAGGATGAGATGGTTGGATGGCATCACTGATTCAATGGACACGAGTTTGAGTAAACTCCGGGAGTTTGTGATGGACAGGGAGGCCTGGCGTGCTGCAGTCCATGGGGTTGCAAAGAGTCAGACATGATTGAGTGACTGAACTGAACTGAACTAAAGTATGTGAAGGGTAGGAATTATCTACAAATTCATTCATTCACTCACTCAACAATGAAGGCCAGGCTCTCTGCACACTTTGCAGACATCTGCTCAGTTCACCATTGCTCTTTACGTTGGTTGAGAAGATCAGGATGGTCCACAGAACTTCCCAAAGTCTGGGAGGGTCTGGGATCACCATTCCTCATGCAAAACCCACATCTGTGAGTTTTGTTCCAGAAATCCACTTCCTATTGAGAGTCTTCCCTGCATCATAACTTACACGTTTTTGGTTACAGACGTCACCTCTTCTACTTCCCAGTCGTTCACCTCAGATGTAGAATTTTTCAGTTTACAGAAATGATTTAGAGATTTTCAGAGCCAGTCTGTATATTTTCAGAATGAGTCTCTCATGGAAAGATAGATACAAAGTGTTAGTCCAGTGGGAAAGGATGGATGGGCATACATTCAGACCTTCCTCCCTGTCAGACTATCAGGGTAGTATCACTGATGGGAGGGACTTCCTTGAAAGTGGGGAAGTTTTTTTTGACCTCTGACAGACATTCATCTGAGCATAGCCTGTGGCCTACTCCCCCGAATCTTAATGGATCCATATGAATTATAAGAAGGTAGACAGATATACAGCATTTATTCAGCTATGTATGTCTTTTCTTCCCTCCTTTCCCCTCCCTCTAGGAATCAGGTGTATGACAGTCAGCAAGCAGTTCTCTTCTATGAGCCTGAGTAGGAGGGAAAGAGGCTGGGACCATAAACAGGAAGAAATGGGAAGAGAATTGATGAAAATCTCTAGTAGCTCTTAAGCTTCCCTGGTGGCTCAGATGGAAAGGTTCCATCCCTGGGTCGGGAAGATCCCCTGGAGTTTGGAAATGGCAACCCACTCCAGTGTTCTTGCCTGGAGAATCCCATGGACAGAGGAGCCTGGTGGGCTACAGTCCATGGGGTCGCAACGCGTTGGGCATGACTGAGCAACTAACATTTTCACTTTCCAGCACCTCTTATTTCCTGATCAGTTTGAGGTTGGGTTATGTGGCTACAGAAGGGAAATGAGAGAGAATAGAGCCTGTAACTGCCTTCCTTTGTGGTTTCTCTTTGTGCCTGGGAGCCATGTGGAAGCACCGTGAGCAGAGGGGAGGAGAGCAGCCGCGAGCACTGCCCTTTTGTTGTGAGACCTGGACAGGTTGACGGCTCTGGTCTGAGACAGGGTACGGAGACCTTAGCACCACGTCCCATGTGTCAGGAGGGTCAGTCAGTGGCAGGCATGTACACATAGATGTATCACACAAAATGCCAACAAGGGAGCAGAGGGATCATTTATCCAACTGGTTGACCTCCCAGTTGTGGTGGCCATGGCCCAGAGAAGTTAATGCACTTTTTGAGGGTCACAGGCAGTACAATCCCTGGAACCAGCCTCTGGGCCTCGGATTACTTGGCTGGAATTCTTAATGCCAATCACACCCTTGAAGTGAATAAAGGAAAACCTGTATTCTGTCTTGCACGTGTTCTTCAGCATCTGTATTGGCTGTTGCTGAATTTAGCATTTGAAGCTATCATTTTCATACAAAATGGAATAAAACAATACAACCCATTCACCATGATTTACAAATCGAAGACACCGAATAATAATACCTTGCATTTCCAGAGAGCTTTTTATCTGCAGAGCTCTTCCTAGACAATAAGTAATGAATCCTCCAACTCCCCTTAGGAATAGAGACACACATCCCCACACGCACCAGTGACTTAATTTACATGAAATGAAGGAAAAGACATTCCGAAGCCGTGTTCTGCTAAATCATAATTACAATCCTAAGCCCAAGATAAACATGTTGAACTCTCCCAGGAAGGCAGCGACGCTTACCCACAGGGGATTTCCTCTTAGATTCTGCCCTGTCTGTGAGGGGAGGACAGTTGAGGAGGCCCACATAAAGCTGGCCTCCCTGGGGTCACGGTCTCCTCGTAAAGGCAAACAAGCTCGGGCAAGTGGCCTGCTGGGGGCAAGTGCGGTGCAGTGGTCGGGTGGACTTTGGGCCTTCCTCCTCTGCTGGGCAGCCCCCTCTCCTCTGCTGGGCCTGTCTGGCCCTCCCTGGCACCCCTGCCTCTGCATCATCTCCTCTTGGTAATTGAGGGAAACAGCGTGAAAAGGTGTCACGGTGAGTCAGGGACTTCCTGTGAGACACCTCGTGGGAAAACAGGCATTTTACAAAGAAGAGCCTGGAAGTGGATGCCCAGGAGCCGTCAGTCACCAAGGGAGGTAGAGTTGTCTTCCCAGCGCTCTGTGAATCACACTATCTGGCTGTCACCTGCCTCTACCTCCCCAAGGAGAGGGGCCTGTGTCCAGGCTCAGGTGTCCACCTGTGCGTTCAACCCGCTGGACCTTTTCCACAGTCGAGCCTTACTTACCTTGCTTACTTACTTGCTTTGAGATGACACCGGCCTCCACAGAGGTGTCCCCAAGTCCCGTGTTAGAAATGTCCAGGCTAAATGACTCCTGTAGGGGCGCAGTGGAGAAGGCAATGGCACCCCACTCCAGTACTTGTGCCTGGAAAATCCCATGGATGGAGGAGCCTGGTAGGCTGTAGTCCATGGGGTCGCTGAGGGTCGGACACGACTGAGCAACTTCACTTTCACTTTTTACTTTCATGCATTGGAGAAGGCAATGGCAACCCACTCCAGTGTTCTTGCCTGGAGAATCCCAGGGACGGGGGAGCCTGGTGGGCTGCCATCTATGGGGTCACACAGAGTCAGACATGACTGAAGTGACTTAGCAGCAGCAACAGCAGGGGCACAGTGGCTGAGTGTGAACTGCTGCCCTCCAGGTCAGCGGGCTCTGTAAGAGTCGTTCCAGTGGAAAGCATGGAATCCCTTTATTTGTCTCTACCCCTCATCCTCTCCCTCCCCATGGCTGAGGCCATGAGACCTCCAACTGCAGGCCACCCACTTCACTCTCGGAGCCGCCCTGAGTCAGGGGCCCCATCTCAGTGTCCAGGCAGCTCACGGGCAAGTTCCCTTGGTTCTGGCCAGCTCTCCCATCCCGGCACTGATACCTGATCTCTGCTATTTTTCCTGGGATGGGTCCCTGGTTTACACTCAGGGTAGAAGGTGCTGTGTTGACCAGCAGTGGATTAGAACTGCCTGGTTTCTGGATGTGGTTCTCTGAAGGCCAGGATAGAAATGGCCTCCACATGGTCTGTGATGGAGAAGACATCTCTGTTCTGCCTCCAGGGAGCATTTTTAAGGCCAAATTAGGGGTAGGAAACAAAAAGCACCCCATACTAGACTGATGTATGTGGCAGAAGCAACAAAGGGCAGAAACAGCCAGTAGGGAGGAGGGACCTGCCAGGGGTCCGGCTGGATGTACTGACAAGAGATGTGCAGAAGGGGCCGCAGGACTGAACGGCAAAGAGGTTCCTCAGGGGAGGCCTGAGCCACAAAGGCCAGGATAACCAGAGCTGGCTTGCCAAGTGGGTGGTTGCTGGTGGGGCTGCAGCCTCAGTGAGCTCCTAGCAACATGGAGTCTAGACGTCCAAAGCAATCTCAGAAAGTGAGGTAGATGGAAGAGGGAAGAATGCAGACCACTGGTGAGGAAGGCTGAGCTGCATCAAGCCTGTATGGATGCTCCTGTACGAAATGATCACAGTATGGAAATGCTCCTGCCACTGGGAAACACTCGGGCTTGGTTTTATTAAAGGAGAGAAAGGGGAGATATAAAAGAGAGAGATATAATCATCACCACCACCATCATAATCATTACCATTACCACCACCACCATGACCACTGCTACCATCACCACCACCACCATCATAATCATCACCATCACCACCACCGTGACCACCGCTACCATCACCACCACCATCATCATCACCACCACCATCATCACCACCGCCATCATAATCATCACCATCACCACCACCGTGACCACCGCTACCATCACCACCACCACCATGACCACCGCCATCATCACCACCACCACCACCATCATAATCATCACCATCACCACCACCATGACCACCGCTACCATCACCACCACCATCACCATCACCACCACCACCACCATGACCACCGCTACCATCACCACCACCATCACCATCACCACCACCACCACCATCACCACCGCTACCATCACCACCACCATCACCATCACCACCACCACCACCATCATAATCATCACCATCACCACCACTGTGACCACCGCTACCATCACCACCATGACCACCACCACCACGACCACCGCTACCATGACCACCGCCATCATCACCACCACCGTCATCATCACCACCATCATCCACAAACTGCACTAAAAAATTAGAAGCAGTGCCTTAAAAGTTCCTGGAACTATGAAGCATCTCTTGAGGATGAAAGGATCATCATGAGGAGAAAACCACAGTTCTGAGGTTGTGCAGAACTAAAAAGATAGAGGGCTGCTCTAGAATGGGATGAGCTTGGAGATCAAGAACATTGGGAGGATCTGGGGAGGACAGTCACTTTGTTCACCATAGAGGAGCTGCCACCTCTCCACCCTGAAGGGTGAGAAGCCGGCAGCAGAGGTCTCAGTCCCCCAGTATGGAACACTGGGTTCAGACAGTCATGATGGGGAGGCCAGGTGAGGCCCTGGCAACACCCAGGCGGGATGGGATGCTCTCTACATTCAAGAGACTAGATGCAGTGAATAGGAATTGGCAGAAAGGCTGAAAACCAGATGTGAAGTGGAGCAGGCGGCCAATGACCCCTAAACATTTGAAAAAGCCATGAAAGAGAGGTTATAGCCCCAACAAATGGAAAAGTTTACACCCCAAGAGCAGAGTTAATAGAGCAAACAGAACAAGAATTTGGCACATATATAATTAGAATCCTTGGAGAGAAATAAAATGATATTGTGCCCATAAAAAGGAATGTTTTAGAGATCTTGGAAATGAAAAATTTGATGATTGAAATAAAATTCTCAGTAAATGGGCAGAAGCACTGAAGCTGATAAGAGAGTAAGTTGAAAGGCTGAGCGTAGGAATGCTCTCTGAATAGCAAGAATGGACAAGGATACAGAAAGGATAAACACCAATTAAGAGAATGGGAGGACAAACCCCACAGTTGCCAACATTCATTTAGCTGATCTTCAGCAGATGAGAACAGAGAAGACTGAAGGGAGAGGTCACTCAGGCAGGAATGGAAGGCAGGGTCCCAGACTGAGGACAGGTATGGGCCTTGGAGGCAGCTGAGCAGAATCAAGGTCAAACAGAAGGAAAGACTTATCAGCAATTTCACAGTGACATTTCTGAGCTCAAGCATAAAGAGAAAACCCTAAAGGCTTCTGGGAGTAGGAGGGGGAGGGTAGAGAAGGGAGCAACTACATAACTACAAAAATAACATTGGATACAAGGAGAAACTGGGGAAATAGCTTCAAACTTCTGCAGAAAATCCTTGGGAATCATTATTCCACAAATGTAACAACACACATGTGAGGACCCAAAATGAGATGTTTTTCAGACATGCAAGGATTCAAATATTTGACATCTCAGACCTGATCTGAAAGAAGAATTAACTCAAGGACTATGATACAAGAACCCACAAAACAAGGACTTCCCTGGCAGTCCAGTTGTTAAGACTCCGAGTTGCAAATGTGGGTGGGGGCGGGGGTTCAATCGCTGGTCGGGGAACTAGGATCCCACATGCTGGAAAAAAAAAAAAAGAAACCACAAAACAAATGGGGAGTCAGTACCTTAAACATAGAGCTATAATTCACATACCTCAAGGTTTATCCTTTTAAAGTATGATTCAGGAGATTTTAGTGTTTCCACAATGCCGTTCAACTGTCCCCAGTGTCCAAGCCCAGGACACTCAGCGCCCAGATAGAAACCCTGTGCCCGTCAGTGGTCTCGCCCTGGCTCTTCATCCTAATTTAACAGGACATTGAAATAGGGTTCCTTTTCTTTCTTTTCTGGGGAGTCCTTGAGACAGTAGGAAAAAGCAAAATAAATACAACTGGATCCATCCAACGACAGAGGAGAGAAACTACAGAAAACGGTGGCAAATGTTCACACAGTGAGACGGCAGGTCAACTGAAGCAGGCCAGTAAGTCGCAGCCAATCTGACTCTGTTAAATTCATCTATTAAAAGTGTGGAGGTGCTCACAGTGGGTAAACCCTACATTCAACCATATGCTGTTGGAACCACAGATGAGCGATAAACCTAAAGCAAAACCACATGGGATAATAAGAGATCCTGGGATGGAAAAAGATACAGGCAAGTTATCATAAATTATGCATTTCCATATATAATATATGGTGCTATAGAAATGTAACATGGGGCGAAATAGAACAGGAAGCAGAAGCTTAAGAAGACCATGAAGGATATTTCATGTAGAAAAGGAATAAACTGTCAGGAAGATCTACCAGCCATGGGTGTTTAAACACCTAAAATATAGATTCAAAATCTGTTCTGTTCTCTGTCCCCATATACTAGCAATGAAGCAAAACCCACACCCTTATGATCACAGGAGAATCTGTTAGACTCCAGAGAGATCAGGGAAAGTGACCAGAAAGACATGAAACATGTATGAGGCAAGAGTCCCAAAGAGGTGCGGGGGTCAAGCCTGCCTGTCCAGCACTGGGAAGTCGGGTTACCTCAGGCAGCCGGCCCAGGTAGTACCTTTGGAGTGGGACAGGACGGCCAAGGCACCAGATCCACACTGGCTGCTGGGGTGTCTGGGCGCAGAGCACGGGGGCAGAAAGGGGCTGCAGGACTCCGGAGGCACAGCATTTCTGGAACAACTTTATACTTCTGTACCCTCAGAAACACTATTACATATATCAAATGCTCCAGCTTGGAGCAGGATACCCAAATGTCAGCCCAAGTACCCCAGTATGGGCTGCATTTCTTGGAGAGCAGGGACTGAGAGTGGGCGGGGCAGGGCTGGCTCAGGAACCCATTCTGCTCTTTCCTACCATTCCTTCAGCCAGGAGACTAAGGCACACATTATCTGTTTTTAAACTTGGCAAGATTTCCAATGTCGCCTGATTGGAACAAGTGCATTTACATGAAATTTAATTCATAATTGATGGTTAAATAAGAGGCCACTCTTAGCCCATAACAACTTATAAGAGAAGAACAAAGTTGGAGGACTCAGGGTTTCCAATTTTAAAAATTACTACAAAGTTACAGTAATTGAGACAGTGAAGTGCTGCCATAGGAAAGACACAGAGGTCATTGGAATGGAATTAGAGACCAGAAATAAACCTTCTAGAGTGTGGTCATTTGATTTCAGACAAGGATGACAAGACAATTTAATGAGGGCGAGAACAGTCTTTTAAACAAAGAGTAACAAGACCATTGGATATCCACATGCAGAAGAAAGAAGCTGGATCCCTTTCTCATGCTATATACAAAAACCATCTTAAAGTGGGTTTTAGAGCTACATCTAAATTTTAGAGCTAAAATTTTAAAATTACTTGAGGAAAATATAAGAGTAAATCTTCATGACCTTGGGTTAGGCAAATCCTTCTTATATATGCTATGATGAAAGCACAAGAGACAAATTTCAAATAGATAGTTTGCACCTCATCAAAATTAAACACTTCTGTACCCAAAAGGATACTATCAAGAAAGTGAAAAAATGACCACAGAATGAAAATATTTGCAGATCTTACATATGATCAGGGACTCATATCCAGAACACAAAAGAGATCCTTACAACTCAACAAGGCAAAAGACAAATAACCTGTGAAAAATGGGTAATTTAATAGGTGTTTCTCCAAGGAAGATTTTAAAACGGTCAATAAACACCTCAGTATCAGTCACTGGATTCTCCCTGGTGCCTCAGATGGTAAAGAATCTGCCTGAAATGCAGGTGACCTGGGTTCCATCCTTGGGTTGGGAAGAATCGCTGCAGAAGGGAATGGCTGCCCACTCCAGTATTCTTGCCTGGAGAATCCCCATGGACAGAGGAGCCTGGCGGGTTACAGTCCATGGGGTCGCAAAGAGTCAGGCAGGACTGAGCCACTAATGCTTTGGCACACATACATCATTAGTCATTATGGAAATGCAAGTGAAACCCACAATCTAACACTTGGTGGAACAGTCATAAAAAAAGACGGCAACGTGTGTTGAGGATGTTGAGAAGCTGGAACTCACATATACTGCTGGTGGGAACCTATAACAGTGCTGCTTCTGTGTAGAATGGTTCAAAAGTTCCTTAAAAAGTCAAAGACAAAAAAGAAAAGGAACAAACAAATGTAGGCTTACGTTAGCTTTAGTATGGACCATTTTCAATGTCTGTCTGCTGTTTGTGTCCGAACTAAGTCACATAACAGCTAATAAACAAAGCTCGGACATATAAAGAAAAGACAATAAACAACAATCAAAAACTCTCTTAGCAAGATGATTCCAGGCTCCGTCACAGGTTGCTTTATTTTTCACTTCAAACTAACACTTAACTTCTTCTGCCAAAAGCATTATTAGATCAGTGCCCCTTTCTTTAAAATGCTTTTATCCATTCTTCCAGTTCAGGGGGCTTCAGACTTTTGTAGAGGAAAAGATAGCCTGTGACAAGTGGATGACATTTAACACAAAATCCTGTAACACAAGAGAAAGGACATTTTACTTGGAAGAGGTTCTAGGAAGAGAAAGTAGGATGTTTGTGAGACTGAGTAATGTGAATTTCAAGGTTTAATGAGATATTAAAAAAGTACTTTTCACTGATGCGTCAGTTTTTACTGTCAAATATAAAAGTGCTTATTCTCATAGATCCTTAAGGCTCATTCTGTTACAGTACAAGAAGACGCTTCCCTGTTCCAGAACTGTGAAGCACGTGCTTCATGTGACTTACAGACACAACAAAACCTCCATATAGTCAAATAAATGGCCAATGATTCCATCATCCTTGCTTGTACTTGTCAATTTAAACTCAGACCAAACATAAGATCCTCCCAGACAAATCCTTAATATTAGTTGTCCTCTACTCCTTCCTAATATCTTGCCCAAATAATTCATGATTTGAATGTGTACTTCTGTTTATTTGCAATATGATAAAATACAGCTGTGGGGGAGCAACTTTTTTTTTTTTAATACAAGAGGGAGACAATTTGCACTTCTGTAAGCAGATCTGAGCAACCAGCAAAGGAGAGAAACTTTACCCTCCAGGACTGTAGGCGTCTTTGAAGCAGCTGGGAGATGAGACCTCTCTGGAAGAGGAAGAGCTCTTGGTAACTTAGGGAGGGTCCACTGGAATTTCCTTGGAAAAAGTGTTCACGAATTTCAAGAAAACCTGGAAAAAGTGTTCCTTGCTAAAGCCACCATTCTTTATTAATTTCTTGGGTTAAGATTTAAAAAAAAAATCACATTATTAAAGATGCAGTTGAAAGCACAAGATTTCATCAGGAGTAGGATGTGTCATGGTGATTCTTAACAGACCATTATGACTACTTGGATTAAAATAGTGACGATCAACACAGATCCTGTGCTTTTTACCCATATCAAATGCTCTCACAAGAAGTCTCAAATGAATATCACATAACAAAAATGAACTTAAGCTCTTTTAATAGTGAACAGCTAGATAAAAATGAAAACGGTATTGGATGTTAATAAATATAGCACTTTATAATCAATGCTACAATATGTACATTTTTACAGCATAAATTACTGTATAGAACTGTCTGACTTAAAATCCTCTTCAATTGTTGAAATAATCCTAAGACCAATTCCTGTAAGAGGAGATGAAGGCCCTTTATTTTGGTTTGGTGGCTGCTTCAACTGGATGGCTGGCGATGTCTCACGGGGGATGAGCAGGTTTTCTAAGTGGCTGGCAGCTTTCCCAAGACCAAGATGCAGAATTTGAAAAGGTGTTTAGTGTGACACATGGGGCCTCTGATATCCCCACACTGAAATCTTGAATTAGAATTGCCAGCTCCACGAATAAACATCTAAGATGACACAGCAAAAGGAAAATGGTGGAATTAAAATTCCTGCTCTGGCTGAGGGAGTGACTCTGAACCAGATGTCCCAGAACCTTGGCGGTAACCCGCTGTCGCGCTGTAGTAGATGTGTCTGTTCCTTAACATCCTTCCTGAGATGAGATGAAATCTGAGTGTCTAGCTGGTGAATCTCCACCTCCTCATGCTAATATTAATCTGAGTACCTGGAGTTCGCAGTGCTGCTGTGAAGAGGGTATTGATATTATTTGGGCTTAACTCAGGCTGGAACTTTCATGACTGTCAGCTGTTACTCTTTTGTCCTAGATAAAGACTAGGAAAGGGGTTTCCAGTGGGTATGACAAGAAGGGGCCCTTCTGAATGAGCGTTTCATGATTGTTTTGGCTAAGCTCAAAGCACTCATTGTGGTATACAAGGAAGCTCCCATGTCTAAATAATAAAAATATTAGGTAAAAGCTGAAAACCTCAACTGAACATTTATGGCTTGACCTCGGTGATGACAGACAGGTCAATGGACAGATTTCTGGGCTCTGTCTTGCTGCCTGGACGGAGAAATGTCATTCTCACAAAGTCACTGAGTTCTCAGGTTGGCTTTCCCTCTCCAGGGAGCCTGACTAAGGGTTAGCCTACAATTAAGCAATAACGTTGAGGCAATTATCTAACCCACTAGAGGGAAAACCCCTCCTTTCCTCAGGAGGGGTCTCTGCTTTCCTGAAGCTCGTGACATACCTGTGTGACAAGTCCCCTTTCTCAGGGACAAACCTCCCAGAGCAGCTGTCCTCCACCCCACCAGCCCCAAACAACAAAAACAGTCACCACCAGAGGGGCAAGATTCTCATGAAGAGAACTGGCCTCCTGGCATCAGAGGAAAGCCAGGAGAGCACGGGTAGTGAGAAGCTGGTGCCGTGGGGCATCTGGCCAGACCAGGATGTTCAGAGCCTGCTGGTCTAGAGGCAGGCTGTGTTCTCACTGAAGAGGCGCCCACGGGGAGCAGGACCCCATGTCCCTCCTTCCCCTGTTTCCTAAGGCCAGGACTGGATGAGGAAGCGGATGGTGGGATTAAACCACCGCCTGCAGGGGACCTGGCAAGAGAGACCCCTCCACCCCTCCCCTCACTGGTCTATTAGAACCCTGCCAACCAGCAGGCTGGACTCAAAAGTAGTAACAGCAAAAGCTCGGGGGTCCCATGGAGACCCCACTGTCATCCTCTTGGTTCCAGAGAACTGGGTCGGAGCCAGGACCTTGCACATCACACACCTTTGCGTCGTGGTCCATAGAGAGGTTGGGCTGCCTGTGTTGTCACAGTGATGCTTAACTCCAGCTGCCAGCGACAACTGGGGTCTCCAGCTGCTGCTCTAACCTGGTGATCCGCAGTTGGATCTTTGGGGCAGCAGTTAATTGGGTTACATTTCACACAGTGGAAATGGAATCGTGGAGAGGGGCTTTATCCAACAACCGGGGGCAGCAAGCAAAGGAGGAGAGTGTCTGGGCAGCCTGATTTACCCCTGACCCTTCAAACCTCAACGTCATCAAGGTCTCATATCGAATCTGTTTGCTTAAAGTTCCCGCTGTCTCTAGTAATTGTTCTTCTAAACAGTCAAGATACAGAATCTGACTGATAGAAGGGGAAAAAAAAAAAACACCCAAAGGAATGAAAAAAAAGTCAAGCCAGCTCACAGAGAAGGAAATTTTGGGTTGAGCTGCCAGCCCTGGGGAACTCAGGGGATTCATAATCAGTTTGCGAATTACTCAAAGGAAAAGTGTTAATACTGTTTTTTTGCCCTACAAATAGATCCGAGAGATAGCTGGTAAGGCTAAGGAAGTGCCTATCACTAAAGATGAGTGTGTTACATGCTTAGGATTTTTGACACCTGAACTATGTGGCCATACTTAAGCCTTGGTGATCATTCATGCTGTAGATGAAGGTAACAGAGGAGACTCAGAGAATGTTCTTCAAAAAGCCACGTACATTTGGCTACTGTGGGTAGACTCTGCCCAGTCAAGTAACGCACATTCCTCAGTGGTAAGTATTTTCTTTGCTCATTTGGGCATCTAGAAATAAAGAGAAGATAAATACTGGGGGAAAAAAAAAATGAGTCCTGTTTTATGAAAAACTGGAAAAGCATCGGAAACCAATACAGAAATAAGAAAATTGTGATTATTTTTT
>NW_011495064.1:5395348-5396428 GCF_000754665.1 Bison bison bison
TATAAACAAAGAACACTCTTGGATAATTCTAAACATTGGCATTATTTTACATCATAGCTGGATATAAGCATTTTCTGATGAGCTTTTCCTATGTTAGAAATGACTCTGCGATCCGGCTTTTCAGGTCTCAACATTACTTCCTGATGCTTAAAGACAAATGCTGATCCTTGTGTTGACTGGCAATTAGTACCTTGAATTCATCCCTCAGAGCAGTGTGTTCACAACTGGCCATAAGAGGTGGATTTTCAAAGTAATGCAGAGGGATTTAATCCCTTGATTCCCATTACTACGATTAAGAGCTGTGAGCCTATATCCCCTTTCAATTGACCCCAAATTCACCCCCTGCTGCCTCAGAGCATCAATTAAATAATAAAACCCAAACCAAACCATGGTTAGATGTATTTCATTTGAGGACAGAGTTTTATAATTTCTCTTATGCCAAGCAAACAAACCCATCTGATGACATATACAGAAGGATTCAGTTTGAAAAAAGAGAACACGCATCTTAAAAGTCTGAACATTTCTTGTGCTATTTGTCAGGAAGTTTGTAACGTCAAAAAACTGTGTTCTTCTGGGAATGGGAAGACAAGGAAATAAACTCTGGCTCCAGATTGCTGGAAATGCAGTTTACACGGTTGGGTTGTTTTTTTCCTTTCATTAAAAAAAAGATCTCTTAAGATCCAGTTGATTCAGTGAAATGCCATTTGCTCAGTTGTGTCTGACTCTTTGTGACCCCATGGATTGCAGCCCACCAGGCTCCTCTGTCCATGGGATTCTCCAGGCAAGAACACTGCAGTGGGTTGTCATTTCCTTCTCCAGAGGATCTTCCCAACCCAGGAGTCAAACCTGGTCCCCTGCATTTCAGGTAGATTCTTTACCATCTGGGCCACCACTTCTTAAAAATAGGATTCTGATGGGAATAGACTTCAGCTGAGTAGTAGGCTAAACTGAATAAGGGGGAGATAGCTCTTCAAAGACGACTGGACATTTCTTAGCCCAAGCCACCTCTGAAAGAGCGCCAAGTTCAGCAGTCTCTGGAGCAAGCAAAGCCAAGGACCCCATCCTGGTCATCTTTGAGAC
>NW_011495064.1:5396528-5432172 GCF_000754665.1 Bison bison bison
ACGAGGTGGTCATCATGGTGACCAGAGCTAGGGTTCTGCTGTTGTATTTGAATATAAAGATACAGGCTGGGCAAAATGAAGCAATTGTTTTACTTCTGCTCCTGTTTCTGCTTCTTTTTAATTTGAGGAGGAGAGGAATGAAAAAGGGGAGAAAGAAGAGTAAAAAAATACGAGGCTAATAAAAAACGCTCTCACATGGAGGAGATATATATCATGGAAAGCCACTGGTCTAATATCTCTATCTTCGGTAGTTCAAAATTCTCTCATTTCACTTAAGAAAATATTGCTGACATTATTCCACCGTGTTGGTTAGAGCTGGAAAAACCTGGTAGACACAAGTGAAGGAATTAACTTCTGTCATTATGGAATGTTGAGTAAAACAGTGTCCCGGGGCTACTGGTTGGACAGGCATCAGTGTAGCTATCAAAATAACCCCCCTAAGCTTCCTGTTCAGCATTTTCTGGGACATTGTGGGTGTGTTATCACACACACGTGTGTAAATATGCTGGGAAATGTGAAAGACAAGTAGCAAACTATACTTCCAATAATGAAAACATTACTTTTTCCCCCCATGAAAAATACCAGACTTGGTAATGATAATCTGTTGGAAGCATCATTTAAAAACTTTTATGAAACTACAAGGTCCATTCTAAAGAGATTATGAACTAGGGACCAGAATGCGTATTTGAATATATTTTGCGTCTGAAGTTTCCTTGTAAAAATATTCACAGAAATTGGTGGACATTTTTTCTTTTTTTTACGTACAACTCGATGTCTCTCATTTACAACATAAATCATTTAATGTAACATTTGCAACCTTAGAAAGGCAGACATAGTTAATCCAAGTCAGTTTATAAATTCCAATTTCACATGGATTAAAAATTGCAGATAAATTAAGTCACAATAATATCCTGTACATGCATTAAGGCTGGTGACTGCTAAAGTGTCTTGGGTATCTACACACAGGAAATCACACACAGATTACTGGGTTTGGAGAGTGTCTACATCATTAAAAAAAATCTTGCCTTTTTTTTTTTTTTTTGGTGATACAGATTTCAACAGTAACTCTGGAAAACTGTGAAAAATGTTATTTAAAAATATATATGTATATACTACTGCACAGTTTCAAAGATGTGGTTCATAAATAAGGTTGGCTGCACTGATTAATTTGATAACAATTACTGCACTTCTGAGGTGATTTAAACACGCAGTGACTTATACTCAACATTAGGCACTGGTCATATCCTTCAAGCGTACTACAGGTTTATGGTAGCTGTACTGTACATATATATTTTTAAATGTATGCATTTATACAAACTGTGTGTATGATGTATGGGATGTCAGAAATGTACACGTCACTGTCATGTAATACACACATCTTTGTTGTAGATACGAGGGTACGTTTTAGTGCAGAAAAGCTCGCTGCGTTGATTCCACATGTTCAATCCAATACACAGTTTGTCAAGGTTTCAGATTTTTTTTCCAGTACATTTCTCTTTAGATAGTGGGTCCGACTTTCCGTTTGCAATTTGAAAGTTTCCAGAAATAGCGTTTTAACAGAACCTCTCTTCCCAAGCACAATTCTGCATGTGAGTCTGATCTGTGTCGAATGGTAACAAATCCCACATTTTAATCATGAATATATTTGGGTTCCTCTCTTTCAAAGATATTTCTAGCAATTGTGATCCAGGTCCATTCAGGTCATGGAGGGATAAGGCCAGTTGAACTTGTACTGAACTTCTGAAGAAATAATGTCTTCAAATAGAAGGAAATGATGATAGACATTCTACATTTAAATGGGAGGCTCTCCCGAAGGATATACAGGAAAGGGTGAGCAGTGCTGTCTCTGGGGGGTGGGACTGAGTACTTCCTACTTTACACTTGTCTGCATCATTTGAATTTTCACCATGAGTGTCTATTAGTTTCATAATCAGAAAACACAAGAGAGCTGTCTGTACTTTGAACAAAACTAAAGAAAAGGAAGCAGCAATGATCAGAAGATGCTTCCTTATCACAAGCACTGATGCCAAAGCAAGGAACAACCACTGCCCCAACACGCTGCACCAGTGAGATGCGACCGTGAGAGGAACGGCATGCTGTGACTGCCCCCAGTCCACTGGCTTCACGCTTTGCAGGAAGTGACTGCGGCTCACGGCGTCCTGACTGCTGCTGGCACAGCCAGCTGGAGGCAGCCTGTGCCTTGACTCGTGAGCACACCGCGTGGACGCCACCATGAGGCCTGGGGCTTAAAGGTGAATAAGATCAGAAAGGCACCCCAGGGATGCATGAGGGACATTGCGGGCTGTCCTTTTACATCAAAGTCTGAACATTTCATCAGAATTCAGCAGCAGTGAGTAGAACTCAGCCTCAGTCCTCCAAAAAAAATAAAATAAAAATCTCTTAAGTTAGACCCCAATGGGAAGGGGAAATCTAGTAATAATTAGTGAAAGGCATGTCAGAAGCACCTCAGTTGGATAAATGTGAAAAAAGAAGTATTGTTAATACTTCCAGCTGCTGAAAGGCCAACACCAAATGCAAATTTCACAAGCCTTCACTTGTTCATTGAGATGAATTTCAAATCACCAAAGCTGTTCAATCACTTGCACGGTTTTGAATCAGGGCTTAGAGCTAGGGAATTACAGCAATCTGATTTCCCACCCACAGATCAGGCTGACGAAAATGTTAACATTGCAACCAAACCAGTGAGACCATTAGCATCTGATACACATGTTTTACGTTATCATCACCTTGAAAAATGGATTATTCCATGTACCCCATCACCTGTCTTTCTCAGGCTGTCTTGGGGAAATTTTGTCAAGTGAGAGGCATCAAGGTCATTATTTTTGTTTTTAAAGCATGGCAAGGTATATCCTCCGTTTCAGGAGTTTTTCTTTTTTTTTTTTTTTTACCAATATCTTTGTATTCAAATATATTTAACAAGAACACTAAATCTAGGATATGATAAGAGACAATAAAAGAAATAAATTTCAGGCAATAAAAGAAATTTCAGACAAACATTGTAAACAAAATGTTGAAAAAACTAAAATGTAAACTTAATTAAAAAAAAAGCAAAACAAAGAATCGGGGGAAGACATACACATACCGGACGCACGGGGGCCTAAGCATGATGTTCAGGTCGCTGCTACCCTAGACAGAACTGCAGTGACTACCAGGATCACCTGCTCTGTGGGGAGCAACCTGCTCATCAGACACTGAAATACATCCCCCAGGTCAAAAATGCATTCAAGGTCCGCACGGCACTTTCTCCAAAGACAGGGAGGATTAGACAGGATCACGGCAGCAAAGAGTTCTTGGCCTGACAAAGCAACAGACACAGATTCCGAGGGAAGGGACACCCTAGACAATGTCCTCATTCGGCCAAGAACATGGGTAAGAAAGCTCTCAGACAGAGAAAAGGCTTGTTGAAAAGTATCGGCCGACAAGCCCATGGGGCTCCACAGCCCCTGGGGTCACAGTGGCGGGAGGAAGAAACACAGGCCCGCTGGGCTCCTGGTGGGGGCAGAGGGTTGTTTCTCACTGAGCCCAGGGACACAGCTGCTGCTGCTTCCTTTGGGTGAGTTTTCAAAGACATGGAGGGTTTTTTTTTTTTTTTCCCACCAAATCTCAGGGTCAGGGTCATGGTCATACTATTTTGGGGGGCAGGGCAGGGAAGGCCCATGGGAGTCGATTCATTTGCGTCTAACACGTTTAGCTGATGGGAGAGTTAGATGGAGAACTGGATGGAGGAGGGGAGGGACCAGACAAAAGGCAGGGTATTTGGTAACATGCAGTCTAGTAAACGTCCACACAAAAATAACTGACTTATTTTCATTATTCAAATACCCATGAATACAGACAATAAAAAAATAATGGGAGAAAAGTATATTAATACTGAAAGTAATCAAGAGTATAAGAGCTGGGTTCATCTTAACTGGCAGTCAAGCTTTTGGTGTGCGATATTGCACCTGGTTCACTAACCCATGAGATTTTGGTTGAATATTCTAGGAAGTCACGGTTTAGCTTTGAACTAGAAAGTGTGTGTGTGTGTGTGTGTGTGTGTGAGTGAGTGTGTGTCTTCTCTAATCAGAAATGTCAGATCACTTTGTCTAGCCTGGGAGGCTGGAAACTAGACAAAGAAGATGTGTTCTAGAGAACTGTTGTGTCTTACACACCTCCACGGGCAGCTTATTCTGCACCCACATACACAAACACACATGCCCTGGGAGGAAAGACTGCTGTTCGATGCTGAAAACTATTCACCGCCTTTCGAGAAATGCTGTGGCCGGGAACGTGGGGAGCACAGTGTCCCGAAACGCTGGGCCATCCGTGGAGACGCGCGCATGCCGCAGCCGGGGGCAGGTGTCTAGGCCAGGTGGGCGCTGTTTCGCAGCCAGTGCAGGCCCTGCTGGGAGTACTGGACCAGGTGCTCCATGCTGCTGTGCAGGGTGACCGGCCCCATGAGCAGGTCCAGGTCGTGGAAGAATTCTGGTGAAACAGAGAGGGTCGTCAGGGGGACACACGCTCAGCTCCCGGTCCCATCACACGACGTGAGCCCCCCGGCAGAGAGCTCACCTACGTCCTGAGAATCCCTGACTGGCGACTTCTAATTCAAACCAATGACATCTATTCAGCCAGAAAGCAAGGAAAACTACTTCCCCGGGGCGGCATTCTCCTTTGTGCAGTGACACCTCTCACCCTGAACTTGGCCTGAAGCTCTGTCAACCTTTACACTGTACTCAACTGTCTTAGGTGCTGAGCCCCTGGGGGAGTCCGAGGCTCCTGGAGGCAAATCAGGGATGGTGTTTTTTTTTTTTTTTTTGGCTTTTGGAACAATCAGCTTGCATAAATTTTATTTTTATTTTATTGGAGAAGAATTAATTTCCAATGTTGTGTTAGCTTCAGGTGTGATCCATAGTGATCCAGTCATATGTGAAATAGGATTCAGCTTCTTTTCCCTTATAGGTTATTGCAAAATACTGAGGAGAGTTCCCCGTGCTATAGTGTAGGTCCTGTTCACAGATGGGTTCTGAGACGTCTCTACTGAGGCTGCCAGCCAGCCTGTGAACCTTCTCTGGGTTTGTACTTGCTTTAAACACGTATCACTGCCAAGGCTCTATACTAAGGGCACAAGGGTGGAGTCGGAGGGGACATCAAGATGAAGAATGTATAGGCTCTGCCATCTCAGGGACAGCGGTTTAGCGGCTGACAGAGACAAATCAATTCATGCGGCTGCCACGTTGCACCGACCAAGGCCACTGAAGAGCACTCTCTGGAAGTAAGAATCTGGGAAGAGTGTTTGTCACTCAGTCGTGTCCGACTCATGCGACCCCATGGACTGCAGCCTGCTAGGCTCCTCTGTCCATGGGATTCTCCAGGCAAGAATACTGGGGTGAGTTGCCATTCCCTTCTCCAGGGGATCTTCCTGACCCAGGGACTGAACCCTGGTCTTCTGCACTGCAGGCAGATTCTTTACTGTCTGAGCCACCAGGGAAGCCCAAGAACCTGGGAGGAGGTTTTGAAAGGTGCTCCCAGATATGCTGAATGAGGTCTCGCTAGGGAGGCTCAGAGAAGAGCCAGGGTCCAGGTGGCAGGGAGGACAGCGTGGCAGGAAGCCAGGAACAGAGCCAGGGAGGAGGGGCAGGTTGGGGGAAGCCAGGTGGACTTTAGACTGGATGTGTGGCTCTGCTGAGGGACAGGTGGCAGCTGGTGGCACCATCTGGAGCCTGGCCTGCTCAGGTTCTCCCAAACCGGCCATAGAAACCTTTGTACATTTGTCCTTGCTCTTTTATCCACCTGTGACATCCACCCCGACTCCATCTCAGCTACTCGACTATCTGCTTTTCAAAATCCTGTTCTGTGCCAGCTCCTCTAGGGAGCCTGTCCTGCTGGTCTTGGCCCCCGGCACTGACCTCCTTGGCATCCCCACTGGGTTTTCTGAGCACACCATCCCTGAGCTGCTGTTATGTCCCGTCTGGTTACATGATCAGATTCATGTACTCAGGGCCCAGCTGCCTATCTGTGCCACTGGTTCTCATCTCATCATGGACTTCTCAGTCTTAGCCTCTGAAGCATGTTACCATGGGAACAAAACTCTCACTCAGTACTGGAGAAAGAGCAGGAATTTGGTAGGGAGAACATTAATAACATATATACCAATCAGGGCTTCCTTGGTGGCTCAGACAATAAAGAATCTGCCTGCAAAGCAGGAGCCTCGGGTTCGATTCCTGGAGGAGGAAATGGCTACCTATTCCAGTATTCCTGCCTGGAGAATCCTGTGGACAGAGGAGCCTGGCAGGCTATAGTCCATGGGGTGGAAAGAGTTAGACATGACTAAGCGACTAACACTTCATTTTCTTTCATAACAATGCATGTCTTAAAAGAATCTATACCTGTTGACCTCAGCATTCTATTTCTACAACTCCCTCCTATCAGAAGATAATCAGAAATATGAACAATGATTTATATGAAGGTATTTATCATACTGTTATTTGTAATAGTGGAAGAAAGTGGAAGTAACATAAATGTTCAACAGCAGGGGAATGGTTTGAGAAATTGTGATACTTTAAGTCTGTATAAAGTAGCTCAGCTCCCCTAGTAGCTCAGACAGTAAAGCTTCCTCCTGCAACGCAGCTGACCACTGTTCGATCCCTGGGTTGGGAAGAGTGCCTGGAGGAGGAGATGGCCACCCACTCAAGTATTCTTGCTTGAAGAATTCCATGGACAAAGGAGCCTGGCGGGCTACCGTCCATGGAGTCACAAAGAGTCGGACACGACTGAGCGACTGACACAGCAAATGTATAACCACCATTATGACAGTGTTACAGAGCCATCACAAAAGGTGTTTTTGAACTAGTTAGTCTCATGAAAATATGCCTGATATAATGTAAAGTGAAAAAAAAAGGATGTAAAACTGTACATACACTATGATCTTATTTTGGTAAAAATCCTGCATATTTGGAGAAGACTAGATGACATTTCAATAGAATGTTAATAGTGATAAGATTGTTGTTGTTTAGTTGCTAAGTCGTGTCCGATCTTTTGTGACCCCATGGACTGTAGCCCACCAGACTCCTCTGTCCGTGGAATTTCCAGGCAAGAATACTGGAGTGAGTTGCCATTTCCTTCTCCAGGGGATCTTTCTGACCCAGGGATTGAACCCACGTCTCCTGCATGGCAAGTGGGGTTCTTTACCACTGAGCCACAGGGAAGCCCATGATAAGATTACCGATAATTAAAATTTTTTTTCTCTATTTTCTGTACTTTACAAATTTAGCCATAGTTTACAGACATACCAGTTTAAACATGCTTTTATGAGTAAAAACATGCATTATTTAAAAGAAATACAGCTATTGTATAGCTCAGGGAACTCTACTAGGCTCTGTGGTGACCTAAATGGGAAGGAAATCAGAAAAAAAGGGGTATATATATCCACACAGCAGAAACTAACACAACATTGTAAAGCAAGTATACTCCAATACAAACTAATTAAAAAGAAATACACCTTACCCATAAAAACCTTTTTTTTTTTTCAGTTGTAACCAGCTATCATTTGAATCGGCAGTAACATTCATGTGTGTATGTGTTAAGTCACTTCAGTCGTGTCTGACTCTCTGAGACCGTATGGACGACAGCCCACCAGGCTCCCCTGTCCAGGGATTCTCCAGGCAAAAATACTGGAGTGGGTTGCCATGCCCTCCTCCAGGGGATCTCTCTGACCCAGGGATCGAGCCTGTGTCTCTTGTGCCTCCTGCACTGGCAGGCGGGTTCTTTCCAGTAGCATGACCTGGGAAGCCCAGGAACATTTGTGCTCATCAGCCAATTAATTCATGCAGTGTTTCAGATCCCCAGCTATGTTCTAGGCACTGTGCCGGTCTTAGGGTTACAAAGTTGAATAAAACGTCATCCCTACCTTCAAGGACCTCACTGTCTAAAGGAAAAACATCCGTGTGCATAGCTATGTAACTTGTATCTATATCACTGGTGCCTGTATCATCTCTAGCCCCCATCTCTATCTCTGATCTTTCCCCCGGTAACGATAAAGACAGGCAAAGGCACTGGAGGTGCTGAGTAGGAGGAGAAGTCAGGGAAAGTTCACTCGGTAGGTGACAGCTTCTACTGTCTCGCCTAGTGGTGCCCGGGGACCCGGCTGTCTCCCCGAGCTGTGGCTGACCCACGCACAGCTCCCCCAAGGGGCACGCACCTCTGTTTTCCTTGGCCAGGTTGTCTGCCATCTCCCAGTAGTCGTAGCTGTGGAGAATGCTGTTGGTGATGCTCACGTGATTGGCCGCCATCTGGTGGATGCGCTGCGGGATGCTGACGATGGTGGATGGGGACAGGGCGTTGCTGTTGGACAGGCTCCCCTGAGAGCCCACGGAGCCGGTGGGGGACGGATTGGGAGACATGGGGGATGGGGTCCCAGTGCTCCTGGAAGGGGAGAGCATGGAAAAACAAGAGTGGAGAGGTTAGAACCTGGTGAGGCAGGGCGGCCCCTCGGGGCACGGTAAACAGTAGCGCGATGCCCAGCTTCCCGTGTGTGTGTGTGTGTGTGTGTGTGTGTGTGTGTGTGTGTGTGTGTGTGTGTGTTTGGGGTGGGAGGGCTCAGTCGTGTCTAACTCTTTGCAGCCCCATGGACTGTAGCCCACCAGGCTCCTCTGGGAGCCATGGGATTTTCCAGGCAAGGATAATGAGAAAAAATCACATGGGAAAATCCATGGGATTTTCAAGGCAAGGATACTGGAGCGGGTTGCCATTTCCTCCTCCATGGGATCTTCCCGACCCAGAGCTCCAACCCGTCTCTTGAATATCCTGCTTTGGCAGGCAGGTTATTTACCACTGAGCCACCGGAAAGCCCTTGCTCAGCTTCATGCAACATCTCATTTATCACCTTCACTTCACAAAAATGAACTTACTTTCCACTGGCCCCCCATGGAGATGGGGCTTGGGCAGCTTTAGATGAATTCTGCAAGAAAACAAAAATGTTGACAGTGAGTACCATCTGCTTGAGTTTAAACAGCCCACAGTAACATGTTCTTGGTTGACCACTGAGAGAAGTAATGGCAGACCCTGTAGATAAAATGCAGGGTCACAGAAACTGGATCTGGGAAGTTACAGTTACTAGGCTATTGGCTTCCTCTCTGTAGGACAGTAGGGCGGCAGGCAACCCCCCTCCCACACATACACTGAGAACATCTTATATTTAAATGTAGGGCATATTTGCAGAACTGTTGATATACATTTAATGCCTGAAAATATACGAGACCATCAACTGTTACTGTTTTAACTTACGAAGCTTTAAAGTATTTCTCTTAAAGGAAGTTGCTCTCGAACATGTCTAAAAGAATAGATTCAATGTATTTCCTTAACAGAGACTGAATTAAAAAATTCTGATTTATTTAAATATTCTGATTTAGGATTTGTTGCCTGAGCCAGTTGTTTGCATCAGGCATTTAAAAGACATTTTGCCCGTGGCAAGGAAAGTTTCTAAATGTACAGAGAGATTTCCTCCCTGAGAGTCCAATGAAGCTTTCTTGGACACAAGTCTGTGAGATTGTGAAGGAAAAAAATGGTCTTTATAATATGGATGTCAATGTTCCCTTCCAGAAACAAGAAAATATAATAGCCTCAGCTTGGTTCCCCAGAGACAAAATGCTTCTTTTGGTTAAAAAGAATTTTATGAAGTGGTGACTGACTTTTAATTTTTAGTGGAGGTATTATCAAAATGGTGAGAAATGGCCTTACACACGGGAATTGTGCAACATTGCCGTCAGGCCTCTTTCACTACAACTGAGGTCCCGTGACTGTAAAAAACACGGGTGGGCAAAGTCCTGTTTTTCAGAGCCAGTTGTACTGATGAAACTTATTTTTTATGAACCAACTATCATTGTTTCCTGGTGGCTCAGACGGTAAAGAATCTGCCTGCAATAATGGAGACCTGGGTTCGAGCCCTGGGTTGGGAAGATCCCCTGGAGAAGGGAATGGCTACCCACTGCAGTATTCTTGCCTGGAAAATTTCATGGACAGAGGAGCCTGGAGGCTACAGTCTATGGCATGGCAGAGTCAGACATGACTGAGTAACTAATACTAATCATTGTTTCCTAAAGTTTTCATAATCTCTGAATTCTAAGTAGTATTGAAATAGCCTTTGATTTAGGGTATCTACCAGGAACTTCTGGAGGGGGAGTTCTGATTTTTAAGTTATGTTCTTTGTTCATTCTGTACAGTTTCACAGACAATCCACATACATTCACACCTTGGATCTCTTAAAAGTTCTGTGGCTTAGGGTTCGGATTCCTTCTTTATTCAAGTGCTTTGCTTTACTATAATAACTCTTAAGTAATAGCTCTTCAGTCAGTTCAGTTCAGTCACTCAGTTGTGTTCAACTCTTTGCAACCCCACGGACTGCAGCGCACCAGGCTTCCCTGTCCATCACCAACTTTGAGCCTGCTCAAACTCATGTCCATTGAGTCAGTGATGCCATCCAACCATCTCATCCTCTGTCGTCCCCTTCTCCTGCCCTCAATCTTTCCCAGCATCAGGGTCTTTTCAAATGAGTCAGTTCTTCACATCAAGTGGCCAAAGTATTGGAGTTTCAGCTTCAGCATCAGTCCTTCCAATGAATATTCAGGACTGATCTCCTTTAGGATGGACTGGTTGGATCTCCTTGCAGTCCAAGGGATTCTCAAGCATCTACTCCTACACCACAGTTCAAAAGCATCAATCCGTCGGTGCCCAGCTTTCTTTACAGTCCAACTCTCACACCCATATATGACTTCTAGGAAAACCATAGCTTTGACTAGATGGACCTTTGTTGGCAAAGTAATGTCTCTTCTTTTTAATATGGTGTCTAGGTTGGTCATAACTTTTCTTCCAAGGAGCAAGTGTCTTTTAATTTCATGGCTGCAGTCACCATCTGCAGTGATTTTGGAGCCCAAAATAGCTCTTAGATTCTACATTTTTGAAAACGACTTAAACTTGGGCACCCAAAATAAAAGGAGACTCTTAGTGTCAGTACTCGTCATTATAACCCATGGTTGTCAGTGGACTAAGACAGTTACCTTTTTGGCTTAGCACCTGGATACTCTACATGCTTGGCCAGGCTACTGGATGCACGTGGCCCACGGGACCTCCAACACAGCAGGGTCATCAGAAATCATCTCCAAGAAGTGGAGGTTGGGGATTAAAGATCTAAAATGATGACTGTGGGGACTTCCCTGGTGGTACAGTGGATAAGAATCCCCCTGCCAGTGCAGGGGGGACATGGTCTGGGAAGATTCCTGGTCCGGGCGTGGAGCAACTAAAAGCCCGTGTACTGCAATTTCTGAGCCTGAACGCTGGAGCCCACGAGCCACAGCTACTGAGCCTGCGCGCTGCAACTGCTGACGCCCAGGCGCCTAGACCCTGTGCTCTGCAACAAGAGAAGCCACCGCGACGAGGAGCCTGGGCACCTCAAGGAAGAGTGGCCCCCGCTCGCCGCAGCTAGAGAAAAGTCCACTCAGTAACGAAGACCCAGTGCAGCCAAAAATAAACATAAAATGATGGCTGTGTATCTGATAAAGAGTTGGTGGAGGCAGAGATGGTATAATTTCTTGTTTCTATAGTCAAATGGACAGCAAAGAGGCCGGAAGTCTCAAATAAATTATGATGTCAGGTCCACTTCACAGCAGAACATCAGGGTTTGTTTTTTGTCTCCCCTCCTCTTTCTTTATTCTCCCAATGAAAATGATTTCATCCCATAAAAAAGCACAGTTTCCAGTTCTATCCTTTTATGTGCATAGTGCTATTCTAGTGCCTCTGGGTTCTACCAAGCCATTTCTTACCATTTAGATTAACACCTTCATTAAAAATTAAATTAGTGACTGGAGATAGCAAAGAGGAGTTGCTTCTAAGGAGCTACTTCTAAGAGGAAGAAGAAGCTCTGAGTGAACACAAGGAATTTATGTTAGCTATAAAGATGGACCTCCTAGGACGCTGGGGTGGGTAACAGGATCTTCTTTCTCTAGGCATCCAGGCAGGGGGATAAATTAGATGGGTTCTCAGGCTATTCTCTGAGCCCTGAATGCCATGAGTAGGTCATAAATAGGGTTAGTGCAGATATCAGACAGCTCCTGTGTTAGCCCAAATCAGTGGACTCTACATTGAACATGTCCTTGACAGGGAGACAGCTGGGTACAACATTCTGCCCGTTAGCCAGACAGTACCTTGAAATAGTCGATAAGTGCTTTTGAATACTTTACAGCGTGATCCCTTTTGAGTCGAAACATCCTCCAGTACAGGAGAGCCAGGCATCGGTAACTGCGGCAGGAAGAGACGAATGAGTGGCCCCTGTGCCAACAAGCTTGTTGTTCCAATGCACTCAATGTTCATAGCATGATTATATATATATTAAATATTTCTATACACGCATATATGTCTGTAGGTATTTGACCTTCCTATTTGTTCGAAATGATTCAAAATTTCAGTTACTCCATTAAAAACATCCCTTCATATAAGTAAATATGTATAAAGAACATATATACATAAACAATATAAGAATAAATATGAATCAATAAACAATGTGTGTATATATAAATAAAGAACATAAGTACAAATGAATAGGTTTATTGCTTCTTCGCTGGGACTAAGCAGCCGGCCATTTCCTTCTTCCACCACGAGAGGGCAGTCTCTCTCCACGAGAGGAGCGAGAAGCTCTAGCACAGCGCACGCTCTGCTTTCTGGGTGAACTTCAGGGCAGAACTACCTTACTCTGATTTTCCTTGGACATCTTGAACTTCTGGCTGTGGGTTTGTTGAAGCACAGCCCTTCTACCTGTTTTTGTCATCTTCCCTTTTAAGCTACTTTACTGAGGGAGAGTGGATACCTGTACACGTGTGGCTGAGTCCCTCTACTGTTAATCGGCTACACTCCAATATAAAATAAAAAGTTAAAAAAAACTACTGGACTATAATTAGTTCATATAAAGTAACAGATATGAATGTGTTTTATAAGTAATTAAAAACTATGCTGGGAGTAGTTATTATTTTATTTTATAGTTTATATGTTATTCACATACCAGTAATCCCCTTACATAATATGAACTAATCATAGTTAATTTATTAATCCTGACATGAAAGTTAAAATTCGAAAAGAGCATAGAAATCATTTCCTGAGCCATATCAACTACTTCTTGGTGCTTTTCACTCATAATTATTTGCTAACTCAGATATGGTATTGACAAAGTAGAACACCAACCTAGAAAATACAACTTAATGGTCTCAAATTTTATTTTTTGATTTAAATTTTAAAATTTATTTTTATTTTAATATAATTTTTAAAGGTTACTTTCCATCTACAGTTATTACAAGATATTGGCTGCATTCATTCCCTGTATTGTATTAATACAATATATCCCTGAGTAATAGCAGATCAAACTCTACATGAAGTGGTGATGCAAAACCATCAGAGACCCTCTTTTTTGTGTCTGCCACTATTGTTATTATTACTATTTTGAGATTCAGTTCTACGACTTGCAAATCAGGTTCTAGGGTAGAGTATGAACCGTCAGGGATAGAGACATCTTGGTTCCTTATCACAGCAGGCGCTAACAGTGAGGTGTCCTGAGGAAATGTCACGGGGAAAATTATTGTTATTATAATCACATAATCATTATCATTTCTGTTATTATAGGAAAAAAACTGTTACATGTTGATTAACCTTTATAAAGTCTTTAATTATCAAAGTGGAAGGAACGGCTCCTCCGTTTAATGTGCTGAGAACCTGAACACACCATCCTGACTCAGCCCTACTAACCCCACACGTAAAGAGACAGATGAATCATTCTGCTCGCATCCAAAATGGTAAATATGAGAGATTGCATTGGGCACAATTCACATTCAAGTGATTAAAACACAAACTTACCTGATTTTAGAACGCACACACACACACACACACACACACACACACAGGAAAACGAGTCCTCGTGTCACGGACCTGCTCACTTCTAATCATGAATTCACCTCGTGCGTAGGGCAGCAGGGAGCAGGCTCTCCAAGGCCACCTCGAGAAATGCCCTCAGTTTGGTGTGTTAGAAGCATTGTGAACACGCTGCGCATTTTGGCACCAGATTACCAGGTTCACCAGTGCAGACGTGCAAGGCTGGGGAGGCTGTTTTAAGCCGGTATGGTGCACTTACCATAATGCAGCCAGCTGTTTATCCTCTGGTGTGGCATTGGGACCTGAGTGGGTTTTTAGTCTCATGGCATACCTTAAAAAGAAAAAAAAGGAAAGGGAAACAAAGAAATAAAGCTTTCTTACTAGCCATCGAACATCTTGTAGGATGGTACTTCTCTTAGTCCTTCATGGTGCTTGCTGATTTTATTGTTATTTAGTCACTAAGTCACGTCCGACTGTGACTGTATGGACTACAGCCCGCCAGGCTCCTCTGTCCGTGTGACTTCCCGGGCAAGAATGCTGCAGTGGGTTGCCATTTCCTTCTCCAGGGGATCTTCCTGACCCAGGGATTGAAGTCATGTCTCCTGCATTGGCAGGCGTGTTCTTTACCACTGAGCCACCTGGGAAGCCCTGACAGTTCTTTCTTGAAAGCCAACTGAGGTTGCCCTATTTCCCCTAACCATGACATTATTGTCATGACTAGAAAAAAATGACTTTGATGACCATCTAGCTACTTTCTGCTTTTTAACAATACAAGTCCAAATTCTACAGACGGTCAAGAGTGTTATCCATTCAAGCATTACCCACGTATATGGTGATGCATCCATTTTTACAAATTCTGATCTATGGCTGAGTGGCTGAGAAGATGTTAGTAAAGTTCCACCCTTTCGGACCAATCTCCAGAAAAATGTTTACTCTTTGTCCTCAGATGAATATGTGGGTTTCCCTTTTTTCTTTTATTGTTACAAAACTCTTATTTTGACAGCAGTATAACTGTCCTGGATGCATAACTAGTAGACTTTATGAACTTTTCTCAATCTCACTTATTTCTCTGATCAGCAGTTCATGGTCATTCCTTTCTCCAATAATACACCAGGTGACTTGCAGATCCTTGGAGAGACCTGAGGCAGGCTGGGGAATGATCAGGGAGTCCTGGTTTCGAATCCCAGGTTAGTCACTTATTAGTCATGGGAGCTTACACAAATTAACATCTTTAAGCCTCCTTTCCCTTATTTATAAAGTAAGATGAGTACATTACTGCTAATTGCATAGCACTGCTGTAGAGATTAAGTGAAACAGTATCTGTAAAGCTCTGAGCATAGTGGGCTGGCTTGTTGCAAGTTGCTCAAGAAATGGTACTGTTATTACACTGTCTGCAACACATGTAGATTTGTAGTACTTTTAAAAAGTTTATTTATTTTTTGATAGGTAAGAAATGGATTTATTTAGATTCAGAGAAAATCACACTCCACAGATGGAGTGTGGGCCATCACAGAGGGCAAGTGTGTAAAAATCTATTTATTTTTAATTAGAAGATAATTGTTTTACAATATTGTTTGGTTTCTGCCATACATCAACATGAATCAGCCATAGGTATACTTACGGTCCCTCCCTCCTCAACCTCCCTCCCGAACCTCCCTCCCTTTTCAAGTGTATCCCCTTTGTTTAGCTTTCATAGGGTTATTTCTCACAGTTTATTGGTATCAACATTTTCTACTCTGCATGAAGGGTGGAAACCTTACTTCCACGTTTATGCCTTTAAATAACATTGCCTTGAGCATCAGATGGGCTTCCGTGGTAGCTTAGGTGGTAAAGAATCTGCCTACAATGTGGGAGACCTGCCGGGTTTGACCCCTGGGTCAGGAAGATCCCCTGGAGAAGGGAATGGCAACCCACTCCAGCAATTTTGCCTGGGAAATTCATGGACAGAGGATCCTGGTGGGCTACAGTCCACGGGGTGGCAAAGAGTTGGACGTGACTGAGCGACTAACAGTGCCCTGATCACAGATGGTATATTTTTTGTCTCAGTCACTGAGCGCTCTGGTTTACATAGCTCACGAGGAGGGGGGTTTATTGCACGTGCCCACAGTTCTTGGCTTACGTTGCTTTCCCTTTCTTCCCGTTGGTCCAAGATTCCTTCTTTTGCTGCTTCCTCTCTGTTTGAGAAACTTCCTTTAGCCAACCTTTAAAGGCAGGTCTGTTAGATACAAGCTTTTCATTTGCCTTAATCCGAGAATGTTTGTTTCCTCTGTGTTCCTGGAGCGCGCGGCCTCACTGGATCTAAGCGCACACTTAGACAGGCTTTCCTCTCTCCGCACTGGAGGCCTGGCATGCCACCCCAGCTCCCACGGCGTCAGCCCGCGCGCCCGCTGTGCCTGAACTGGCGTCCCCTGTGGGTGATGCGTCATTCCTCTCGTTGCTTTCAGGGCTTTGTGTTTGTTGTCAGTTTTCAGAAATGCAGTTTTGACGGTGTATTGACATGCAGTGCTTTGGCTTTAGGCTGTTTGAAGTTTTCTCTGCTTCCTGAACCTGTAGATTATGTCTTTTGCCAAATTTGGCAAGTTTCAGTCATTACTTCTTTTAAAAAATATAACTTATTTACTGATTTTGGCTGTGCTGCGTCCCTTGCTGCGTGGGCTTTTCTCTAGCTGTGGTGAGCAGGGGCTACGCTCTAGCTGTAGTGTGAGGGCTTCTCCTTGCTGTGGCTTCTCCTGTCATGGAGCACGGGCTTTGGAGCATTTGGACTTCAGCAGCTGTGGCTCTTGGGCTCAGTTTCTCTGACGCATGTGGGATCTTCCTGGACCAGGGATTGAACCCATGTCTCCTGCACTGGCAGGGGCATTCTTCACCATGGAAGCCCTGGTCCTTACGTCTTTAACATATCTTTCAATTCCATTCTCTCCTTCTTCTGGGACCCCAAGGACGACCTGGAGGTTCTACTGTCATTGTGCTTGAAGCTCTCACTTCTTTTTCAGTCTGCTTTCTTGGTTGCTGAGGTTGGGGGTAGATTCTATTTCTTGTCCTCAAGTTCACTGATTCTATCTGCTGTCATCGCTTCTCTACTACTGTGCCCCTCTGGTGAGGTTTATATTTCCGTTACATTTCTCAGTTCCATAATTTCCATTTGGTTCTTTTCCAAAATAACTTCTTCTTCTTTGTTGAGACTTCAGTTTTTTTGTTTCAAGAGAATTTTTAATTGTTTGTTGAAGCATTTTTATGATAGTTGCTTTAAAATCCTTGTCAGATAATTCTAACACCTGATTCGTCCTGGTTACTGGTGTCAACCAGGTATCTTTTCTCATCTTGGCTGTGATTTTCTTGTTTCTTGGTATGATGAGTGAATTTCTACTGTATGTTAGATATTCTGGCTATTATGTTAGAAGATCCTGAAAGTGAAAGTGAAGTCACTCAGTTGTGTCCGACTCTTCACGACCCCATGGACTGCAGCCCAACAGGCTCCTCCGTCCATGGGATTTTCCAGGCAAGAGTACTGGAGTGGGGTGCCATTGCCTTCTCCAAAGAAGATACTGGGTCCTGTTTAAATATTTTCTTTTAAAAGGAAGTCATCCTGTTTAGGTTTAGCAGGCAAGTCCTCGCCTACTTCTGTGGGATGTGGTTCCAATTATAATTTAATTTTCAGAGCCTTTATGCTACAATTTTTTCCTAAAATTCTGGCATGTGGGGTGTAGATATACAATCCCTTTTAGTTTCTTGAAAAGGGATTGAACCCATGCCCCCCTGAAATGAAAGCGTGGAGTCTTAAACACTGGACCTCCAAGGAAGTCTACATGGTACAATTTTTGATTTGAGGAGGTGGGGTTCCACTTGCCGGTGTCCCCCAGGCATTTTCTCCTTGGTGGAGAGAGGAATTCTCTCACATCCTTAGCTGGGCATCTGTGGCAGGACCCCACCCCCAAAGTGCTCCTGGCTCCCCAGAGTCTCTCAGTGGGGGAAGGGAGCCTCAAACCTGGTGGGCAACATGCAGTTTCAAGCAGTAAATTAATGTTATCTTCTAACTCAGATAACAAGAGCTCTCATTTTAGTTTTCAGAGTAGCTTAAGGGACTGTACTCAATCATCTAAAAAATGGACTGTATTCTCCACCCATGCAAAGTCCCACCCCTGGTGCAGAGCGGGTGTGCATGTCAGCACCTCCAGTTGTATCTGATGGAATCAGGCAATTACTGCTGCTCGGGTTTGTTTGTTCTTAAAGTGTGAATGCCTTAAGCAGGCCATGTACACTCCAGGTCACCACAGGCCCTGTGACCCGCTGATCTGTCATACTGACTGAGTACATACTGTGTTGTAGGAACTCCTCCAGGGGCTATGAACACATTAATGAACAGATCAGACAACCCTCCCCAAACCCCTGTGCTCAAGGCACTTGCATTCTAGGACACCTTACAGCCTCGTGCCTGTCTACTTCCTCCCACTTTCTTCCCCGCCTGCCTGTGGGCATCCACATCTGTGCCTTATTCAGAGGTGAACCAGGAGAAGCTAAGATCATGGACGTGAGTTTAAGCAAACTCCCAGAGATGGTGAAGGATGAGGAAGCCTGGCACGCTGCAGTCCATGGGTTGCAGACAAAACTTAGCAACTGAACAACAAGATCTCTTAAAGTAATTTTAACTTCTTTTTTTTTTTTTTTACTATGGCAATTTCTTTTCTTCACAGTCCAAAATACTGTACCAAATAAGAAGACAGTACGAAGGAATCACCAATGCATTGGTGTAGCAAATATTTTAATAAGAAAAAGGGGTGGACAGCGTTGACTTCTGAAACATTTTTGAAAAGTGCGTTTTGCAGATGATGTGTTCTTGATGTTGGGATGACAATTTCAAAGGCTGTGATCCTTTCCTGAATCCCAGAGGAGAGTGATGGAAAACACCGTTGACTTGGGTCAACGCATACCAAGAAGATTAAATTTAGGATTAGAAATCTTCCAGGGCTTCCCTGGAGATCCAGTGGTTAAGAATCTGCTTGCCAATACAGGGGACATGGGTTCCAGCCCTGGTCTGGGAGGAGCCCACACGTAGCAGAGCAACTAAGCCCGTGCTCTGAGATAAGAGAAGCCACCGTGATGAGAGGCCCCACACCCCATGACGAAGAGCAGGCCCTGCTTTCCACAACGAGAGAAAGCCTGTGTCCAGTGACGAATACCCAGCTCAGCCACAAATAAATAAGAAATTGTCCATCTGGAATAGTGAGGCATGGTAAAACACAGCTACTCTCAGGTGGCCTAGAATCCCAGAATTAGAAAAATCTCTTAGAGTTAATTTTGGGAAGGGTTATTTCATATAATGCATATTAGACGTTATTCCAAGCAGCTGAACCAGCTAAAGACATAAAACATGACAAAGGCTCTCTCAGAACGATTAATGGATGAAATTCCCTTAATGGTTCATTAGCGACATGAAGGATGTGCCTTTCCATGCAGCCATCGTGGAAGACAGGCATCTCCCGCCTGTGGCCCTGCTGTGCGCCTGTCACAAAGCCTGCGTCTGTTCGCACTGTGGTCCTAGCTCAGGCTGGGGGATGGTGCTCAGGTACAAGCCTTAGACCAGAACAAGGCCAGTGCCTTTTCAGACAGAGCATCATAGGATGGGTTTCCTTTCCTAAAATCCCCTTGCACCTTCTTTCCTGTTATTAAATACTCCCGAATCATTTATTGATTGGAGTTAGAATTTAGATTATATAAATCTAAATAGTATTGAGTCATATAATAATATAAAACCGCAGCACAGAGGTGAAAAGAGTTCAAATTCTGCCACTTCCCAGCAGGCGAAGTCGGCAACTCATGTCTCCCTCAGACAAAGCTTCCTTCCTGCCAGTGGGGTTGGAGAGCTGCCCTCCCAACCCTCACTCACACAGAGATCAAAGGAAGCAGGCGATGCCAAAACACATTGCAAGATCGTCCATCTTATTTGGGGGATGAACACTGGCTCTTGGTAGCTGACAGTGTGATCTATTTTTGTCCCCCAAGAATAATTATAATAGATATTTATTTAAAGTAATACATTTATAGCACAGATAGTTCTACATTGTACATTTCAGGTTTGAAAGTGAAAGTGTTGATCATTCCATCGTGTCCAACTCTTTGCAACCCCATGGACGGGAGCCTGCCAGGCTCCTCTGTCCGTGGGATTCTCCAGGCAAGAATACTGGAGTGGGTTGCCAGTCCCTTCTCCAGAGGTCCTTCTCGACCCAGGGATCAAAATTGCGTTTCCTGCATTGCAGGCAGGTTCTTTACAGTTGAGCCACCAGGGAAGCCCACATTTCAGGTTTAACCAACTTCATAAAGATACTTGAGGGCAGCCACATCCACAGATTTAGATTGCATGATTGTTTCATGATGAATTCTTCTCTCTCTTTTCTTTCCCAAATACCCTCTTTCAGGGTATGGTTCAAGGTAGAATTTATCCTCCTCATATTTTGTCCACTGCTCTAAAGGCAAAACCTGTTTCTTCATGCTCAGGTCCAGCGTTCCCTTAATATGTACCCCCTGTCATTACAAAAGCTCTCAGGAAGCCTTCTTGTGGCTTCTCTTACATCGTCATTCTCATATACCGCGTCACCTCACAGTCAGCCCAGGGTAATGAACCCAACAGCGCTGCAATACCATCTTTGAATACCCTCCAGTCATCTGCCTGATGTTTTGACCCAGAGAGTGTGATCTTTTCCGTGTTTGCAGTACTTATATATATTCTTCCCTCCACCTCCCTGCTCCACCCTCTTGCAAGAAAATGCAGTGCTTACCTGATGAGCTCAACTGTCTCTGAATACATGGTGTAAGGAGATTTGGACTCCATGGGGCCCTGTTCCATGGCATTTCCACACTCAATGAATGACAAGGCTGCTTCTGCATAGTTCAGAGCCTTTCCAAACTTTTCCACCTGATTGAGAGTGAACAGTATCTTCCTCAAGAAGAGTTTTTCAAACAGCGTTGTCACAAAATCTATATACTTTATTTGAGAAACTCGACTGTAAAGTTCCAAACTCTTGCGAATGGAACCCAGAAAAAGTAGAAATAGGGTAATTCCTTCTCCAGTTATTTTCACAGATTCCTGCTGGTTTGGGGCAAGTGAGTGAATGGTTAAACAGAGTTACGCCAAATCCATACCACAATCAGAACTGCACAGAACTTCACAGCTGCTTTAATTTCTATTGTCCTCTCTCTTAACTCCTAATGGTCAAATCAACTTCACTCCTTGGTCCTTGCTGTTGTGCTCAATATTGATACATGTGTAAGCTGATGGGTCTGACTCTATGTAAGAGTTTTCACATTTTCATGGTATACTCCCACTTGGACAATTTAAGGCCTTGGTTATTACCTTTTACACTGTGACACGTATTAGGATGGCCAAAAAGTGCATTTGGGTTTTTCTGTAACATCGTACAAAAAGAAAAAAAAACAACCCAAAGCAAACTTTGTGGCCAACCCAATACCTCTCCACGCCTCCGTGTAGTCATGGATTTTCAGTTGTTTCATGAATAGGACCTCGCCCTAAGGGAGAGGAAAGACAGGGAGGGGAGGCACAGCTCAAGGAATGGCATCAGTTTGGAGACAATGCTGAGCATCAATAGCACTGATTTGGGAGGATTTGTTGCTGTTTTTTAGTTGCTAAGTCCTGTCCAACTCTTTTGTGACCCCATGGACTACAGCCCGCCAGGCTCCTCTGTCCATGGGATTCTCCAGGCAAGGATACCGGAATGGGTAGCCAATCCCTTCTCCAGGGGATCTTCCTGACCCAGGAGTTGAACCTGTGTCTCCTGTATTGCAGGTGGGTTCTTTACTGTCTGGGCCACAGGGGAAGCCCTTGTGGGGAACCGTCTAAACTTATGTTAATCTTTCCCTATATCAGCTTTACATTCTTAAGTTCTCATAAATCTAAATGTACACATCAGATTCATGGTTCCGTACATTCTTACTCTTGATGGATAGCACATTCTAAATTGGGATTGGATAATCTCCCAGGTTTTCAAACATTCATTCATCAAACAAAACAGAATTACAGAGACTCTTAACTACTGACCTTGCCTCTAAAAAAAAAGTCTTGCCTCTAAAAAAAAAAAACCCTCTCATTATTCATGATACTTTAGGAAACGGAAATGTAAGGTAAAACTCTGTGTTAGCAAATCAAAAATTTAAACAGCTTTAACCCTAAGAAGAGTCTTTCTTGGCAGTGCTTTTAGACTAAGGAAGTCATTTCTTTCAGCAAGTATTTCCTGAAGTACCCGATTCTGTGTGATTTGCAGTTGACACACAAAAGCTCTTTCTAGGAACATGTATTTAGAGAGAAAAAAATTGTGCACTCATAAGACAGCTCAAAGTGCAAGGGAGTCCATGATTAACTAGTGAAATGCAAAGGAGTCCAATGCCAAGGGAGGGCAGGAGGGAGCAAGTGACGGGGCACAGGGCGGCTGGGGGGCCTCCAGGAGGAGACCTGCAGGGACCCAGAAGGTGACCCAGGAAGGGAAAGCATGATCTGGCGGAATCTGGGGAGGACACTGAAGGTGTGAGTGTGCACGACAGTGAGAGTGTGTATGTGTGAGACACTGTGAGTGTGCCCTCTGCAGGTGCAAAGCCCACTGGCTGGCACAAGTCAGGTGTGCTTACAGGCGGCAGGGGCCAGTGTGGGTGTAGCACAGTGTCACTGGGAAAGGCCAGGCTGGGCAAGGTGACACAGAGTGAAGAATCCTGGTAAACTTTGGATGATTCAGGCAGGCAACTTCCTGCTTTAAAATTCAATGTGACCATGCACTGGCATCTACTGGCAACCAGACCTCTCCACCACAGACGTCCCCAGACTTTTTGGCCCCAGGGACCAGTTTTGTGGAAGGCAGTCTTTCCAGATGAGTTGGGGGATGGTTTGGGGACGATTCTCATAAGGAGTGCACAACCTAGATCCCTTGAACTTGCAGTTCACAGCAGGGTTCACGCTCCTAAGAGAACAGAATGTTGCTGCCGACCTGCAGGAGGCAGAGCTCAGGCAGTGAAGTGAGCGATGGGGAGCAGCTGAAACACAGACGAGGCTTTGCTTGCCTACCACTCACCTCCTGCTATGCAGTCTGGTTCCTAACGAATCACAGACTGGTAGTGGTCTGTGGCACAGGGGTTGGGGACCCGTGCTCCATCAGACTGTGGGATTGTGAGGATAAGATCTCTACCTCCTACTTCCCTTCTGTATTTTCTGATACTCTGGGACTATTTCCCTGGTATACCAGTGGACCCAGGCAGTGGGCTGCATACTAATAACTGCTTGGTGGGCAACCTCAGTAGCATTGAGGAGGGTGAGGTTACAGTTTATGCATCTGCAACCCTGGAAGAATAATACTCTGAAGGTCATTTGAGAGTCCCTTGGACTGAAAGGAGATCCAACCAGTCCATCCTAAAGGAGATCAGTCCTGAGTGTTCATTGGAAGGACTGATGTTGAAGCTGAAACTCCAATACTTTGGCCACCTGATGCGAAGAACTGACTCTTTGGAAAAGACCCTGATGCTGGGAAAGATTGAAGGCAGGAGGAGAAGGGGACAACAGAGGATGAGATGGCTGGATGGCATCACCAACTCAATGGACATGGGTTCGGGTAAACTCTGGGAGTTGGTGATGGACAGGGAGGCCTGGTGTGCTGCAGTCCATGGGGTCGCAAAGAGTCAGACACGACTGAGTAACTGAACTGAACTGAAGGTCATTTGAGATGCCTTACTCATCTCTAGTTCCCTGATTTCAGTTATGAACGCTGGAGGGGAGCAGAACTGAAATGACCAGGGAAGAAGGGGTCCTTTAGGATGAGATTTTCAGACGGGACAACCATATGATCTCTTACAGAAAAAAATCAGAAGTTTTATATCTCTTGCCTGAAGGTGTTAAGCTTTCCCAAATAAGAAAACTTACTCTTTGAAAACATCAAATCATAGTAACTTTATGGTCTTATGTGTGTGTGATAGTTTCTTGGTTGTCCAGTTTCAGAGGAAGTATTTATTTTGGCAGGTACACATGAAGAACAACAAAAGTCTTTTTGAAAAGGGATTTGATCCTGGGACCAAGCCAAGGACTGGACAGGCTAACAAGGGAGAAAAATGCAAACCTTTTTTTCTTTTAAGGAAAAAAACAAGACAAAAAAAACTACCACCCACTGACTCCATTGCCTCTGGTTCCCATTCAAACTTTAGGACTAAATTGAAATATTTGTTTATCCAGGGCTTCCTCCAAGTCAGACATTATTAGTTGAGGTCATAATTTATTGGGCCATGAGCACTGGATTATATAAACACTTCTGCATTTAACAGACCCAGCCATCCTTGTAATAGATTTTATAATTACCCCGGCTATGCTGCCCCAGCGATGGAGCTGCAGTACGAACGTAATTTGGAGGAACAGATCTGGAAAGAAAAGGTCTTACCATCGCATCTGCTTTATGCTTCATTCGCTTAGCTTCTTGCATAAAATAATCTGCACTGCGTGGCCTACAAGGAGAGAGTGACACGAAACATCATTACTGTGCAAGTGTAAGATCTTCAGCGACGATTTTTTCCTTTGCTCAAACTTGAACCACAATTTCAAGACTCTGCTTAAGATGGAATCAAGTTTTTTTTTTTTTTTGCATTTCCAAACTACTACCTGTATGTAAAAGACCACCATTATATTGCTCTTAAGTTACCAATTCAAAACATGCTCAATATATGTAGATAAATATATACATGTTTATGGTTATTTTTTAACATGGGTCCCCAGTGCCTAGTTTGTACATCAGATTTTTTTATCTCATGGTTAAGAAAATGCAAAATCTTATTTCACATGCTGCTGCTGCTGCTAAGTCGCTTCAGTCGTGTCTGACTCTGTGCGACCCCATAGAAGGCAGCCCACCAGGCTCCCCCGTCCCTGGGATTCTCCAGGCAAGAACACTGGAGTGGGTTACCATTTCCTTTTCCAATGCACGAAAATGAAAAGTGAAAGAGAAGTCGCTCAGTCGTGTCTGACTCTTAGCAACCCCATGGACTGCAGCCTACCAGGCTCCTCCATCCATGGGATTTTCCAGGCAAGAGTACTGGAGTGGGGTACCATTGCCTTCTCTGAGACATTTACATAAAACAATCCACTTTTGATATAAAGATGGCAAAGATATAATAATTGTAAAGATGTGCATAGATGTGTGTATTTGTCTAGCCTTATGAAAATCGGTGTTGTTTGTTTGCATAACTGGTACCTAAAGTTGTAAGTGTCTCTATAATTATTTTAATGCTTTGCAGTGAGAAATGAAAAGAGGTGATACCGGAATGATTACATTTCAGTTGTAATGAAGCTAATTGTAAAGTGATGTCTACCTTGTCACAGTGCAAATACGGCTTGTATTCTCTTGAGTTCTGATTAGCTGGCTGGTAAACATTTAACCCCAGGCATGGGCATTATTAAAGCAATAACCCGACTCTGCTGCAAGATGAAGGTAATTCATCCAGAGACGAATCTGAGAGTGTGAAATGACCCCAAGTTACATAAAACCACTCATCAGACAGCACCTTTAAGTACTTCATCAGGTGGATTTTTAAACATCTACATAGTTTAGGTACCATCAGTATAAACGTTTTATGTATTATGGGTCTTTATGTAATCAATAAACCTGACCTATTCATGAATACTCAACATAAGGCACCACGCCCTGAATGAGAGATAAGATGTTAGTAGTGATAGTAATCATACACTGTGTAGTCTGTTTAACACACTTATTTTGAACTGCCTTCTTTCAGATTCTAATGGGTCTTTTTCCATACTACAATATTAGGTAGCCAGGGCATCCTTTTATTCTAAGGGGTCAAAATGCTTAAAAAAATCACACAAATGGTGTCAATGACATTACCATCCAAAACTGTGATCCTCATTTGAAAGGTTTAATCAATCAAACAAAGGCACAAACCAGGATCAAAGCAAATACTTTAATCTTGGGTCACAAATCACAGAAGCAAGAGAAAGACCTTGGTTTTCTGTCTCTTCTTCCCCATGAAATATCGTCAGCACTTGTGGTAACACGCTGGGAATATTTAACTTTCCCAACAAGGAAACAGGAACGCGGCTGCAGGGCCCCCCTTACGTGTATGATGAAACCCCCGTCTCTGGGTCATGATCCCTTCATGTTTTCCCGGCCACGCAGGCCTGAGCCCTTCCTTTCATCCTGACGGATCTGCATGGGTGGGTGAAGCCTATGGGTTCCCTCAAAGGAGGGCCCAGCTTCGACCACCTCTTCTTTCTCCAATTTATCTCCTCTATGTTTATTCCATTTGAATGACGTTTTGGTTGCTTTTCATGGTGGTTTATTCTTCTTTGTCCACAGATTGACCTTTGAACGCGTACTGGCTATCTGTTGGGTCTTTGATGCCAACTCTCGCAATTCACATTATTTTTGTTCTTGTTTTTTAATAGACTGTCAAGTTTTCTGAGCAGTTTTAGGCTCAGAGCAAAATGAAGTGGAAAATACAGAGTCCCCATAAACCAGTCGGTACACGTGCACAGCCTCCCTTACTACTAACACCGCTCAGTTGAGCAGCCCATTTGTTACAATTGATAAACCTAAACGGAGTGACTTCCTTGATGGTCCAGTGGCTACGACTCAAAGCTCCCACGTCAGGGGGCCCAGGTCTGATTCCTGGTTGGTGAACTAGATTCCACATGCCATGACCAAGAGTTTTCATGCTGCACGAAAAGATCCCACATGCCGGCACAGTCAGATTTAAAAAAAAACCTAAACTAACACGTCATTATCACCTTAAGTCTGTAGTTTACATTTGGATTCACTCTTGGTGTGGCACATTCTATGGGTTTTGAAAACTGTTTGATGACACATATCCACCATAACAGCACCACACAGAATAGGCTTACATCTTAAAAATCCTCTGCAATATTTTTTGTCTTTTTGCGGAACGCCCCAGAACAGAAGACCAGATCTACCGCTAGCTAGAAGCCAGGTCTGACTCCTGAGTTCAGATGGGGTCCTGCAGCCTACCTGTTCAGGAAAGGAGCTCCCGTACCTCCATCCACTTCCTCCCTGCTGTTATCACTTGCTATGAACGCTTCCTTGTCAATATCCCCTTCTTTCCTCAAGGACCACATCCACCCAGGTCCAGGCTTTCATTACCTCTCCCGGCCTTGAGTTTCACTCCTGTCCCATCTCTCCTGAGCTTTATAACTCTTGAGCAATGTTTGTAAAACATGGCTTTCATTATATATCACCACCCCACTCACAGATCTAAAATCAAACTCCAGAGCCTCTGAAATGGAATCTCAGTTCTGGTCCTTAATAATCTTGCCTAACCCTCTTCACTGCATTACTTACTCACCAAGTCCCTCAGCCACAGTGAGTGGTGTCCTCACTGGCTGGTCAACATTTCAGCACTGTTTTAGAAGCCCTTCTCTCCTCCCTAGAACACCCTCCTCTCTGCTCCTTCACTAAGTGCTTACAGTGAGCCAGATGTTGCTTGTCTCTCAAATTCTCAGGCCCTAAGGCCTTTTTGCTGGGAAAGATTGAAGGCAGGAGGAGAAGGCAGCAACAGAGGATGAGATGGTTGGATGGCATGACTGACTCAACGGACATGAGTGTGAGCACACTCTGGGAGATGGTGAAGGACAGGGAAGCCTGGCGTGCTGCAGTCCATGGGGTCGCAAAGAGTTGGACATGACTTAGTGACTGAACAACCACAAAAGGCCTTCTTGGTAATTTTGGTTCATGCTCGGCTATGTCTCTCCTGATCTCAGATACCACTTCTTGTTCACACTTCGCTTCCAGGCATTTAATTACCTTCTGAGCTGTCCCGGGCTGCAGTCATTGCGTGTGTGCAAGTTGGCAGCTGGAATATTTTCAGTGTGGGCTCTGCCGTAGACCTCTTTGATCTTTCCCACCTTGTTGTAGGTACATGGTAGAAGAGAAATGAGTCCCCCGTGCATTCACATTTTGAGTTTAGAAGAGAGAGAGTGTGTTGGCTTCTGATGGGGTGCAGCCTCGAAGCCAACAAGCCAGAGAACATCTCCATGGCAACCTGATATTCTCTGCATCATTATCTGTCCCACACTCGAGTAGAGGAGTTTGGTCATTTTTCTCTTGCCCTCTTTTTTGTAGACCTTGTCACTGACAGATCATCATTTTTTTCAAACGCATTTTGTTTTCATGAAAGAATTCTGGCAATAAGCCAAGGCATCTTCGTTTTCACTAGCCTTTTAAGTTATCCCCAGGGTGGCAGTGACCTCGAATTCCCCATATGGATACGGCCATCAGTGCTGTTTTTATCTGTAGTGTGTAAATGTATTCTTTAAACCTGAGATGGAGGCTGAGTCACAGACTCTCACAATAGTGTATGTGAATAAGTAACACACCTATTTTCTGACTGTATCACAGGAGCGACAACATTAACCTGAGATGCTGAAGAAACGTACTGTCAGGGCCTATTCAGGAACACGTGAGAATTCTCATCTTTGCATCTCACTGCACTGAGTCACTGAAGACTGCCTGCTGGTTGGCCCTTTTTTTCCCTCTCAGGTGATTTCTAGAGTGTTGGTTCCAGGTCAGATCATTATAAAGGCAATTGGATGATGGGACGTCACCCAGATTGCCCGGCAACGCCATGGACACGTGCTGTCAGGAAAGCATCACTCTGGTGGTGACCTTCAAGTCAGCAGGAAGAGAAAACTGTCGTCACCACTGTGGCAGCTCCAGAATATAAGACTGCAGAGGCACTAAAATGAAACCTGATTATCTCAGTGTTCAAACCGATTTTTCCTTGAGTCTTTTTTCTTTTTAAATGTGGAAAACCTAGAGTTTGGCTTTTTATTATGATAATAACATTCTTCACATTGTTTCTCAGGGTGATGGTATGTGATGCTAATCCGTGAGAAAGCCTAAGAAAAGTACAGTTAAACATCATGCATGTGACTGACCGCATCTCCGGGGCTCTTCAGAACCTGGGCTTGGAGCATCTAAAAACCTAGGCTGAGCCACGTGCATCTCTGTTATAAGAGCTCTTGGCTCTTGTAAGTAATGTGAGCACTGGATCCAGAAAGCAGGGTCCTCCTCTCCCCCTAGCGCCCCCACCAGCACACACGTGACCTCAGTTCTAAGCAGCAGTGGGTCTGAGCCACCCTCCCGTTTCTGCTGGCGGGAGTATCGCAGCACCCTGACGCTTTGTTCTCCTGCGTGACCGAGATGGAACCGAATGCTCTCCCACGGACAGGCTGGCAGGCAGCTTTCTGGGACTCCTATCTCCGTGAGACGCCCGTTACCCACCACCCCCCCAACCCGGCAGAGGCAGCCTGTTTTGTGAAAACTGGCAGAGACGGAGAGACTGACGTGTCTGAACAAACAGGTTCCCTGGCACCGCACAAGTCGAGATAATTTTCTTAGGAAGTTGGAATCCAAATCAGACAACGAGGCAACTGCACAGCAAATGAATTCATCATCTGATAGCCTGTCAGCCTGTCATCTGATAAGTCCTGGAGGTGTTACCATGGCCCAAGCTGTGAGGTTCTTTTTTCCCTAAGAAGAACGTGTAAGAAGTGGAGGAACTGTTTCCCACGCACTAAATGAATGCTGTGGATGAGGGCACTTCATAGCCAAGGGCCCCAGTGCTGCCATTGGCTTTATGAGCACTTCCAGAAAGAAGTGAGAAGGCTGCTTACAGCTTCCCTAGTGATTCAGACAGTAAAGAATCTGCCTGCAATGCAGGAGACATGGGTTTGATCCCTGGGTCAGGAAGATCCTCTGGAGAAGGGAATGGCAACCCACTCCAGTATTCTTGCCTGGAGAATTTCATGGACAGAAGAACTTGGTGGGCTATAATCCATGGGGTGGCAAAGAGTCGGACATGACCGAGCAACTAAGCACATTAGCTTTTAAGCACAAGGATTCAAATGCAGCTTTTGTTTCTATGTTCTTGATGTTGGCTGGGAGCCCTAAATCCCTGGCTTCTCAGAAACACCAACGATGACTCATCATGTCTCCTACAGGTCACAGGCTCTCACAGGGGACTCCTCTCTCGGCCACACTTAGAAAATAACACACGCTTTCCAGGACACGCAGGCTAAATGTGGCAGGTTTTTGTCATTCTATCATAAGCAGCTTTCTGTTTAAGTGGAAATTCATCAATTTGATTGCTGTTCTTCTCCAGGTGTCACAGGTAAGACAAAATCATCTTACAAAGCCCTTCAAAGGATCAGAGGGCTCAGATTTCAATCAGAATGATCTGAAAGGCCTTGTCCGCCATTCTTGCCCTCCCAACCTCTGGCCAAATTCTTTTGTTCCTTCTTTCTCTCTGTTTGGACTAAAAACAAACAAACAAACAAAAAAAACCTTGGCTGAGAGGGATTTCATAAGGGAAAAAATTCCATATGAAGAAAGAAAGGCACAGGAATGGTATTATCAGGAAGGGTGGGGTCCAGCTTTGAAGCAACGGGAAGCAGGGGGGCCCTTCGGGAGGGGAATGGTCACGGCCAGCCCACCACGGGAGTACCTTGCCTTGATCTAATATCACCTAGGTAAGGATTTCAGTTGGGGTCCTTTGAATAAATCACCTGACCTTTCACTTACAGGAGTCTTCCATCACCTATAAAATTAAAATCCTTTCAGCTGTAAGAATGCTGAGTATCATTACATCACAAGTGCCAACTTCGTCTTCCTGACCTGCCAGCCACATGGCACAGGTCGCGGCTTCAGCATCACGTGGCAAGGGAGTCTTTTCTTGGCGTCTGGAGGTTTCAGTAGCTGGGCTCCTGTAATTGATGCCACGGGGACAGATGGGGCGTTCGGAGGCTTGGCTGAACGTGACGATCGTCCTTGTGAAATGTGGGCAAGAGTCAGCACATCCTTCTGGAAGCGGCAGGCAGGTTGGCACTCGGGGTTCTCTGGCTCCCCGGCACAGCAATATGGCACGGGGGAATGGAGGCCAAGCGCTTCACCATCAGCTGTGCTCAGATGTCTGCACCGAGGCCTTCGTGACACAGCTGTTCCCTAGATTTTCCCCCGCCAAGAACTCTCCTGTCACTGATGACACCAAGCGATTCATAGCTCATGGCTTTGCACTGATAAGATCAGTTTCTAGGCCTTGGGTTGAATGAAGTGCTGTCACTCATGGACATAAATTCCTAACAGATTTTTGAAACAAAAGTTTGGTAATCATACCAGTGTCGCAAATAGTTGGACACGACTGAAGGATAGGGCCGCAAAGAGTTGGACACGACTGAAGAGACTTAGCACGCACGCTCACATCTGACTCTTTGCAACCACATGAACTGTAGCCCAGCAGGCTCCTCTGTCCATGGGATTCTCCAGGCAAGGATACTGGAGTGGGTTGCCATTTCCTTCTCCAGGGGATCTTCCCGACCCAGGGACCAAACCCTCATCTCATGTGTCTTCTGCATTGCAGGTAGATTCTTTACCCACTGAGCCATTGGAGAAGCCCCATCATATTTAAAATGGATAACCAGCAAGGATTACAGTACAGGGAATTCTGCTCAGCGTTATGTGGCCGCCTGGATGGGAGGGGAGTCTGGGGGAGAAGGGACACAGGTCTATAGCTGGCTGCCTCCCTTTACTGTTCACCTGAAGCTATTACAAGGTTGTGAATCTGCTATTCCCTAATACAAAATAAGAAGCTTAAAAAAAAAAAACCAAAACCCTGTTGATGAGTGAAAGTGGCACACAGCTAAACGTCAGGGGAGGAGGAGGTGCAGTCATACTGCCTCCCATCTAAGCCTGCAGGACAGGCTGATCTGGATCACATTTTTTAAATAAGTAATTCTGTTCAGTTCTATCTGCATTCTGAAGGCACCACCTGGTACCTGCTGAATTGGCAAGTAACCTCGGAAAAGGGGCTGGAAGCCTATGAATTTAAATTGACTTGCCTGTAGTAATTCCTTACATTCACGGAAAAAAGAAAAAGAAAAAAAAGATGCAGGCACTACCCCCTGTCCCCGCCAGACAGGCTTCCCTAGTGGCTCAGATGCTGAAGAATCTGCCTGCAGTGCAGAAGACCTGGGTTTGATCTCTGGGTTGGGAAGATCCCCTGGAGGAGGGCATGGCAACTCACTCCAGTATTTTTGCCTGGAGAATTCCATGGACAGAGAAGCCTGGCGGGCTACAGTCCATGGGGTTCCAAAAAGACGAACGTGACTGAGCAACCAGCATTTTCAACCCCGCTCCCCCAGAATGTTATTCCATTTAGGGTCATTCAACAGTTGTTACTGGAGTCCCTGCTGAATTCTGCCTGTTGTCTGAAAGGCGTGTTTATTCAACCATTAACGAGTATTTATAATATAAAAGGATGAGTTTACTATTTTTTTTTAAAGCTACAGGATGCAGCTCTGAAAGTGAAATGACAGGATGGCAACTGTTACTTTTGGGAATGCAATAACTGGATTTCTATCAACTCGAAATCATTTTGGTGCTAATTCTCTAGTTCTTTCTTTCCTTCTGGTGGTCTCTCTTTGTTCATGTCACTGCCTGTTGACACCTCCAGTGAGGAGAAGTCAGGAAAGTGACAGGAGCCAGGTCATGGTCCTTGAAGCTAGTGCAGAGCGGAGAGAAAGCAGGAGGCTGAAAATTGTGATCGCAGAGGAGTTTCCTAGAGAGGCCGCCCACGTACCGCCATCTTCCCTGAATTAATAACTGAATGAATGAAGCATATACCCCCACTCCCACCCTGGGACCTCAGCACACACCAGCTGAACACTTTACACACTTTTAGGTGACTTCCTAGCCCAGTGATCTCTTAAGACCCATATTTTTATTGTTCTGAGGAAGAGACAGTGCCTGCTGTTGCTTTTCAAGCTTGAAGAATTTCCCCACGATTTTCTCAGTTCAGTGGCTGAGTGGCTGTTGGAGCCGCGTGTTTCTTTTACTGTCACGGATTTCAAATCAGTTGGGACACATGGCAATTGGAAGATGTCTCTCTCTCCATATGATGGGTATGTAAGAGGGCTTTTCAAAAATTCTATCTATATCCATAAAAGGAGAAACAGTTTGATTGTAGCTGTCAGCCAGAAAAATCACAGTTTGCTAATGGGAAGAATGCATGATAACAGCCTCTTGGTTTGATACAGATAGGGACAAAATTACATTAGCCGCCGTCCCAGCAGATTGAGAGACATTTCCTCTTGTGAACAGTCCAAGGAGCTGCAGGTCCAAGTAGGACCATTTAGCTGTTGCTGTTTTAGACTTAGTTTTCTGGTCTATGCATTAGAAAACGCCTTACATGTTAATTTCCCATATGTGTGTGTTTAAACACCACACCCTTGATATGTTTGATGCTCCGGGTACCTTACTGTGGAATGTGTGTGTATGCTCACTTTGTTAGACTATGACAAAGGCTTAGTCTTCCTCTTCTTCTTCCTCTTCTTCCTTTTTGTTCCCTATCACCAGATCTTTCATAATATCTGCACTATTCTTTTTTTTAATTTATTTTTCATTGACTATGGCTGATTTCCAATGTTAATTTCTGCTGCACAGCAAAGTGACTCAGTTACGCACATACGTATATTCTTCTTTATACTTCTTTCCACTATGGTTTATCCCAGGATAGAGAATATACTTCCCTATGCTATACAGAAAGATCTTGCTGTGTATCCATCCTATATACACTAGTTTGCCTCTCCTAACCCCAAATTCCCAATCTATCCCTCCTCCTCAGCAAGCTTCTTGAGATGAATAGGGGAGGTTTGGGACCCAAAGCCTAAGCAAGCTTGGTTTGAATGATGTACAGAGCCACATTTCCATTCTTATAAAGACCTGACCTATAAGACAAGTATAATTGTTTTTCATTCCTCAAGGAACTGAGTTTCAAGCTGAAGGATACAGAGGCTGACCCATCTGTATAGTAACTACTTTATCTTCAATTTGTTTCTTAATATTAGGGACAGCATCCTTAATTACCTGTGGCGGATTCATTTTGATATTTGGCAAAACTAATACAATTATGTAAAGTTTAAAAATAAAATAAAATTAAAAAAAATATCTATTATAAGATGAAAATCAAAAGATACCTACATCTTCCAAATGTAAATTTCCATATTGTCATTAAACACAATTCCAACTGCCTTTTTTTTTATTAACAGTTAAAGCTCCCTTTGAACAATTTACACCCCCAAACACTAATTATATATGGAGTTGACTGTTGGATTGGATTGCACTCCCATTACACACCCCTCACCCTGGGGATTAATTACCACTTCTTTGGCTGCCCAGGGCAGTGAGATGAGGGAAAGGGGAGCTGGAGAGGGTCAGGGGAGAATGTGTGTGGGGTTGAGTGCAGTGTGATCACAGGAAGAGGAGAAAAACACACGTTCCCCTGGGCCACCCTTACACTTTACTAAACTCAGTCATCTGGGACTGTGTTCAATGAAGGAACAAAGAATCTGGATTTGCCTCTCAATCCCCGAAGTCTGTCTCCTCGTTAGCTTAATGAGGTCCACGCATGGCCTGAGGAAGACAACTTAGTATTCCTGTTTCCCAGACATGAAGAAACAGACCTTGTCTACACTCTTGGTAAAGACAGGATGGGAGAGAAGGCTGGGAGGAAGATGAGGGTGGAAGAGACAGCTTTCACCTCTCCAGGTGGTCGCTCTGAGAAGAGGCCATCTTGCTGGGTCTCAGGGGACCCGCCAGGAGACCAGTGTCATGACTCACTTTTTCTGATTAGGAAGCAGGGACTCCGAGACGTTTAGCAGCATTTTGGTTTTTGACTGTGGGTGGGGTGCGTGGTTTCCAGTCTGTCCCCTCAGCTGGACAGTCAGCAGTCAGAGGGCAGGGGGGTCTCTCACTGGTGTCTGCTGGTCCCCGCTGGGGATTTAAGGGCGTGCCTCCCACAGATACACAACTGTATGCTTGCTGAACAGCTGAAGTTGAAAATGGGATTCAAGCCAAACTCTTGAAACCATATCTCCTGCTCTCGAGGCTTGTCCTTGACACGTATTTTTTTCCCTAAGAGCCTAAATACTTTTCAGTATCATTTTATCATTTCTCATGTGTCGTTTTCGGCATCTCCCGAGCATTCCAGGATGCTATATTTATTCATGTTCTTCTTTTGTTTCTCCTCCTCTTAAGTTGATGCTGGGAATGAAATACTTGGGTTTTGGCACTATGATGGGGGGATGGATGACAGGATATTTTTTCCTGTATAAGAATTATTTACACTTTTATAAAGGCTATAGCAGTTTAGAGAACAGAAAGCTTTCAGGAGTAAATCACCATTTTTCTTTGCCTGTTACAGTTTAGAAAGACAGAAATGCCTCTTTCTGGTAGCATACAACCCCAAATGCAGGTGCTCGGAAATATAAGACTCCTTGATGCCGTTTGCCTTAGATTTCTGGCATCCTGGGTACAACCGTGATAGCACTGGCTGTTCCATTCATTCAAACCACTCCCCGCCAAGGGCTCAGGGGGTGCACTCAGCAATGTCCTTTGAGAGGGTGACATTTAACTGACCGGGTCACATGCCAGAAATGGCCACACTATGGCTTATATGTGTCTAATATGTAGACACATATAAACCATCTCCCCGTTCCCACTTATCTGGCCTTCCCCATATCAACAAGACTCCACACTTACATGTCATCGAAGATGAGTTTCTGCCTCTTGCAGTCCCGGTGGCCGTTGGAGCCTGGAGACCAGGGCTCTGTCTGCGGCCGTGACTTGTGGAGAATGTTTTCGGAATTGTTGTGAGCCGCTTTCTAGGCAACAAACACACA
>NW_011495064.1:5432272-5434287 GCF_000754665.1 Bison bison bison
AGTCACCCATTAGAATTGCTTGGGTTCTAGGTTAGGCGTGATAGCGTTTTTTGTTTCGATTAAGAAAGAGAAATACATGCATTTTAGGTCTCAGGCTGCAAGCTTTTACGTGTGTGGTCAGATGTCATCCGCATGGCAACATCACCAGGGAGGTCTTAGTCTTGCTCTCACACATCCAGATCCTGAACCTGCCGGGGCTCAGACGGCTACTGCGCATGCAGGCTCGGGGCTTAGGGCTCAGGCTCCTATGACCCACGGTTCTCCAAACTGACTGCATCAGAGTCACCATTAACACACAGACAGCTGAGTGCCACCGCCAGCATCTCCGTCTCAGTAGGTCTGGGGAGGGCCTGAGAACATGCATTCTGCACAAGTTTCAGAGTGCTGGTCTAGGACCTGAGCTCTCAGAACCACTGAGCTGTGTTTATCCTTCACGAGAGGTTCAGGTCATAGACTGACTGGTTCTTATCAGCTGTCTGTGACGAATAGGAAGAGCTGAGTGGTATCGCAAGAAATTATTTAAAATGTGTTTTAAAAGGGAACACTATCTGGGGAAAAATTTAAACATCCTTTTTTTTTCTCCCCCTGGAGATACAGATATTTAAAGAGAACCTACTGTGTGCTGATCATTTGGATCATAAAACACCCTGTCTTTGGTTAGGACATTCAAATGGATTCCTCTGAAGTAGTTAAAGCGGAGTGGATACCAGTGCTTCTTTAAATATGGGCTGATTTTATGTGCGGATCAAGCCTCTTTGTTTTGAGAGCCTCTAGGACTCGGCATTTCCTTTTTGGCACGCAGAGGAGTAAATTACGGATGTGTGTGAACCCTAGTCTAAGCAGCTCTCCTCAGCTCGACTGTAAGCTTGCTGCAGGCAGAGACTGAATCTGTTAGATCATCAATGCATCTCTATTGCTTAGCAGAGTGCCTGGGACACAATAAGTACTTCCTTGATAAACACCTGTTCAGTGAAAGAAGGTCGAAATAAAGTCTATAATTGGTTAAACATTCTCTGCACATCATAGTTGCTTGTGATAGAAGGATCTAGAGGCAAAGAGAAGTTGTGTTTGGTTTAAAATTTGAATTGCTTGCTTTTTTATTTCCGATTTTCCTAATATGATCTTCTCAGATTCTTGTATCCTAGAACTCAAGAGAACTGCTCTCAAATGAGGGTGCCTAAGAGGCTTAGTTTCCTGATGGTTCAGTAAGACTGAGGCTCTTGCTGGACCTTAACAATTTTTTTTTCCTCTTTGAGTCACCGGAGAAAGCATGAAATGCTGCCTCCCCTGTTTGTTTGCAGAGTCCTAATGCCAAGTCTCATTTCTCCCTGCCTCACAAAGCCCTGCTGGTTTTGAGAAGCACAGTGGGGAGAGTTTGAAATTAAATAAAGTACTTGGAGGATGCACAGTTCAGGGATGCCCACTCTTAGAGAGTGTCCGTAAAGAGGAACTCACATGCAGTGTGAGTGTCCCTAGGGGTGGAGCCGGGTCCATTTGGGCCCACGGGGAACGCAGGGTGTTGGAATCACCCTTGATAAGGTCACTAGAAGAGGAGTGGTGGCGACAGTCTCACACTGGACACCACCTTGGTGACCTTGGGCGGCAGGGAGCCCTGCAGCCTTGGGCTTGAGCTCCAATCCCAGGCTTGACTCTGCCCCAGGGCAAGAAAGATATCAAATGTAAAGACTGGTTGGCCCTAGACTCCCAATTTACTTTGTCCTGGGAGAGTGACGTTAGGGCTGTTTCTTTTCAGAATGGAAAATGAGGTCCTCCAAAGAGGTTCCTAAGCAGAAGAGCCTTAAAATACCGCCTCTTTTTCTTCTGCGACAGCCTATGCGAGAGGCAAAGGGCAGCTCTTGCTGGGTCTTCCCAGAGCAGCGTTCAGGGCTGCCTTGTGGGGCCTTGAGCTGGAGTTTAGACCGAGCTGGGTTACAGGCAGAGTAAGGGCTGTGCTGGGTTTCATTTCTGTTTCAACTGGGACAGGAGGCAGCAACCTACCGTGAGGTCCGCGGCGT
>NW_011495064.1:5434387-5445938 GCF_000754665.1 Bison bison bison
CGTTGCTGTTGGATCTGCTGGAGGAAGTCAAGTCCTCGCCGGAGAATTTGTGTTTAGATGCGTCGGAGAGGGGTGAGATGGGCGACCGGAGCACTTTTTCATTTTTATTTATTGGTATTGCCAAGCTGAGAAAGGAAGTCACAGTAATGGAATGTCACACACTCAGCACAGGGGAAGGAAAATGTTTTATATATGACCCAAACCTCCCATTTAAAACCTGCTGGTAGGAAGACGTTTACTGGGAATTCTTCTGCCAGGAAACAATTTTATGGCATTAGGGCCGTAACAAACAACAAACACATTTTGTTCATTGTTTCTTTACTTATTCTCCAAGAATTAAGAGTAATTCTGGAGCTAAACGACTAAGAATAATACTCTCACTTCCCAAGTTTTTCATCCAAGGATCTCAAAATACACAGCAAACCACTTACTGTTTTCCTAACAAGTGCAAGCAGCAGGTAATGGGAAACTCAATTAAATGATACATGAGATCTCTACTTCCAAAAGGACTTTTGCTAACACCTGCTGCTGCTGCTGCTGCTGCTGCTGCTAAGTCGCTTCAGTCGTGTCTGACTGTGCGACCCCAGAGACGGATGCCCACCAGGCTTCCTCGTCCCTGGGATTCTCCAGGCAAGAACACTGGAGTGGGTTGCCATTTCCTTCTTCAATGCATGAAAGTGAAAAGTGAAAGTGAAGTCGCTCAGTCATGTCTGACTCTTAGCGACCCCATGGACTGCAGCCTACCAGGCTCCTCCACTGTGGGATTTTCCAGGCAAGAGTACTGGAGTGGGTTGCCATTGTCTTCTCCCTAATTATCACACGGAGAATAACACAATCGCAGAATAATCAAGCATTAAGCCACCTTCCAATTGTTAGGCAACCAGGCATTGATGAATACAAAGAACTGAAACAGTCTTTAGAAATGACATTTTCTGATTTCTACTTCCTTATTTTACCTTCAAAACTATTGTCTATGCCTGAATATACATCCCAGTGGACCATCACAGAAGGGAGTCACTTATATCTGGGTCTTTACAATGTATGTAATGCAGATAGGGCTCTCTCTATTACTTCACTTTGAAACAAAGAGTAGGAAGACACATTAGCCCAAAATGAACTCAATCATTGCTAACTTGGGATGGTTCTAGAAGTCACCTGGTGGAGTCAGGTAATGTAAGGTAAATTCATCGGACAAAGAGTTAGTCATTATCCCTGCATTTATGACTTCTTAATTGCATGTGTTGGCTATCACTGCAAACAAGCCCTTAAAGTCACTTCTTATTTTTTAAGCAATATCCTTAGTTGGTGGTCACAGTGTAGAAATTACAAATGTAGGCCTCTAGAACAAATGAGAAACCAAGATGCTTAATGCTATGCAAACACATTTGTGTAGGGAGAGAATTTCTGATGACAGCTTTCTGGTTTAAAAAGCACTGTGCACCCAACAACTTAGAAGTGAGAAGCTGTGTTCTAGAAAACTGCCTTGGGCGAATCAGAAGTAGCTCAGCCAGTGAGGACAAAACACTGAAGCTCAAGATGGATGTTAACTGTCTGAATGTAATGGTTTCTTGACACATGAGTAAAGAAACCCTATTTCTAAGTCTCTATTATTTTACATACAGTACTCAGGTGGTGCTGTAGTGGTAAAGAATCCACTTGCCAATGCTGGAGACATAAGAGACGCAGGTTTGATCCCTAGGTCGGGAAGATCCCCTGGAGGATAAAATGGCAACCCACTCCAGTATTACTGCCTGGAGATTTCCATGGACAGAGGGGACTGCTGGGCTACAGTCCATAGGGTTGCAAAGAGTTGGACCCGGCTGAATTGACTTAGCACGCATGCACTCAGTTCAGTCCAGTCGTTCAGTCGTGTCAGACTATTTGCAACGCATGGACTGCAGCAAGCCAGGCTTCCCCGTCCATCACCAGCTCCCAGAGCTTGCTCAAACTCATGTCCATTGAGTCAGTGATGTCATCCAACCATATCATTCTCTGTTGTCCCCTTGTCCTCCTGCCTTCAATCTTTCCCAGCATCAGGGTCTTTTCCAGTGAGTCAGTTCTTTACATCAGGTGACCAAAGTATTGGAGCTTCAGCTTCAGCATCAGTCCTTCCAATGAATATTCAGGACTGATTTCCTTTAGGATTGACTGGTTTGATGTCCTTGCAGTCCAGGGGACTCTCAAGAGTCTTTTCCAACACCATAGTTCAAAAGCATCAGTTTTTTGGTGCTCAGCTTTCTTTATGGTCCAACTCTCACATCTATATATGACTACTGAAAAAACCACAGCTTTCACTATATGGACCTTTGTTGGCAAAGTAATTTCTCTGCTATCTAGGTTGGTTATAACTTTTCTTCCAAGGAGCAAGTGTCTTTTAATTTCATGGCTGCAGTCACCATCTGCAGTGATTTTGGAGCCCAGGAAAATAAAATCTGTCACTGTTTCCATTGTTAAACCATCTATTTGCCATGAAGTGATGGGACCGGATGACATGTTCTTAGTTTCTTGAACATTGAGTTTTAAGCCATATACTACATGATTTTATTTTTTTTAAAAGACTTTTTGATGTGGACCATTTTAAAAGTCTTTATTGAATTTATACAGTATTGCTTCTGTTTAATGTTTTTTTTTTTTTCTTCCTGCCACAAAGCATGTGGGATCTTAGCTCCCTGACCACACCCCCTGCACTGGGAAAGTGAAGTCTTAACCACTGGACTGCCAGGGAAATTCCTACATTATTACATGATTTTAAACACTTGTAGGAAAGGAAATTATTATATTAAATATTGTCAAGCACACACAATCTTTTCTTCTTCATCATAAGTTTATCTATTGAAGTTGACCAAAGTAATTTTGAAACATTGTTGGGATCATGTCTTTGGGACATGCGATTACCATATATATAGAATTGTCTTATTACACTGGTACAGCTTGACAGAGGTAATCGCAATTTCAGAAACACAGAGACCACTTTTCCTAGAAAAATTCAAAGCTCTTTCATCGCGGCATTGAGTCCCTACTTAATGTAAGTGAAACTATCAGAGCCAGTAGGCTCTGCCAAGCAAAGGGTCTGGAGCAGGAGTCCCTAATCTTTTTGGCATCGGACCAGTTTCAGGGAAGACCATTTTTTCACGGGCCAGGACCAGGAGCAGGGATGGTTTTGGGATGATTCAAGGGTATTACATGTAACTGTGCACTTTATTTCTATTATTATTACATCAATTCCATCTCAGATCTTCAGGCATTCAACCCCGGAGATTGAGGACCTCTGCTTTTATCCTGGGGTCCCTGAACTTGCATGGAAAAGAAATGACATCTTCATTTTCATTAACCTCTCACTGAAACGGAACATTTCCTTTAATGATGAACGAAGGCAGGAATCCAGACGAGTGGTTAGCAGGAGTACTGCTAGCAAAACCTGTGACTGTGTCACCGATGGAAACCACAGATATTTGCATGTCATATCGGTTGTTGCAGGCATCTTCAGATATGACTTAGACTCATCACTACGAGCAATTACAGCAGTTACTAGAGCCAGCAGACAGGTTATTTAAGGCATCAACAAAGAAGCACATGTGTAACTCAATCACACATTTAAAAGACACTTTGGAGCCGCATTTTCTCCTTCCATATGTGCGCAGTGTTTTGGGACACTGTCTGCTGGGCACAGAGGACTGCGGGCTTGGCCAGCTTCTCGTTGCTGCTCCTCCTCACTCAGACCTTCCAGAGCCCTAGTCCTTCCCCAAGGTGATTCTAACACTGCAGCTGCCTGCGCGCGGGTGCCTGGGCTCTCTAATTTCCTCTCCGGGTTTTAGTACTGCTCTACATCTTCTCCTAACCTTTCAGTTTACATTTTTATGTGTTGCACTGAAACATTAATCTCCTCTTAAAAATTCTATGTACACAGTCGGGGAGAGTGAAGAGTGTCTGAGCAGAGGGAAAGTGGTTTCTGAGCTGTGCTGTTTCTAAATGGAAAGAGCTTCTATGACTGATGATGAGCTCCTCGCTTGTAATAAATATCCGGGGCCTTGCTTTGCCAGGAAGCTGTTTGTCATGGAGGGGAGTCAGCGCCATGCAGGTCCCTCTGGAACCCCTTTGAGGAGGGGCTGTTTCACCTTGGAGACCCCGATCTTGTCTGTCACCACAAATTCAGCGCATAGCCAGGATCTTTAGGTGTGTTGTATGAAGAGTCTGCTTATTACATCTGCGTGATAAGCTTAGTGTTCTCATGACTCTTAATTCAGTTTTTAGGGTCTCCCCGGTGGCGCTAGTGGTAAAGAATCTGCCCACCAATTCAGGAGACATAAGAGACGTGGGTTCGATCCCTGAGTTGGGAAGATCCCCCTGAAGGACGGCATGACAATTCACTCCAGTATTCTTGCCTAGAAAATTCCATGGACAGAGGAGCCTGGTGGACTACAGTGTATGGGGTCACACAGAGTCGGACACTGCTGAAGTGACTTGGCACACAGGCAGAATTCAGTTTTTAAATGTTCAGAGTGGAGGGTGTGTTTTTGAAAGGATAGAATGTTCTACAGCTGGTAACTGGCCTTTTGTTACAAAGAAGCACGGCTGGTGCCCCTGGAACTGTGACAAGCAGCACACGCCCAGGCGTGCTGGTGCAGCTTGTGTGTGTGCTTAGCCACTCAGGCGTGTCCGACCGAGACCCCATGGACTGTAGCCCGCCAGGCTCCTCTGTCCCTGGGATTCTCCAGGAAAGAGTACTGGAGCAGGTTTCCATGCCCTCCTCCAGGGGATCTTCCCAGTTCAGGGATCAAACCCAGGTCTCCCTCATTGCAGGAGGATTCTATACTGTCTGAGTCACTAGGGAAGCTTAAGAATACTGGAGTGGGTATTAACTATCCCTTCTCCAGGGGATCTTCCCAACCCAGGAATTGAACCAGGGTCTCCTGCATGGCAGGAGGATTCTTTACCAGCTGAGCTACCAGGGAAGCCCACACCAAGGGAAGCAGGTCTGCAAGAGACAGGCTGGGACCCTGGGATCCTCTGCTTCAGCGCTTGCACCTGGACACATGTGTCCTATAGCAACAAAATACAAAGCAATCCTAAAGGACTGAGGGCTTCCCTGGTGGCTCAGACGGTAAAGAATCTGCCTGCAATGCAGAACCAGGGTTCGATCCCTGGGTTGGGAAGATCCCCTGGAGGAGGGCGTGGCAACACATTTTAGTATTCTTGCCTGGAGAATCCCCATAGACAGAGATCTTGGTGGGCTACAGTCCATGGGGTCGCAAAGAGTTGGACATGACTAAGTAACTAAGCACAGCATAAGGGACTAAAAGCAACAGTGAGCACGTGCAGTTGGAGCAAATTATGAACCACAAGATACAAAAAGACCAAAAACCCAACTGCCAATTTTTTGAGGAACTGGGAGCAAAAGCAGGTCCTGTGCACGCGCCGTGCACACAAGACCAACAAAGCGGGTGGGCAGACCACCTAAGTCCGCTTCCAGCGTGACCCCTGGACCCACAACTTCCCTCCTCACATTTAAGGAATGCGCTTGCCCCCATCAGAGAGCGAGCAAGGGAAACTGTTACTTTTTCCTCACTCCTTCAAGCTGCAGCCTGAGCCCCAAGGAAGCCTTGGCTGAATTTCTCCTCTGGCCTCTTATCAATTTCTATTGATTAAGGAGTCCAAGAACCCTGGTCTGGACACCCAGAGCAGAGAAATCATTAAAAAAAATCTGACTCTCCCCCTGCAAACACGTGCCTCTCAGACCCAGGCATGCCTCCACCAACCCTTGCCTTTGCAGGAGCGCACGTACCTGTTGATGTTCATGCTGCAATGATTTGCGGACAAAGTACTGTTGGCAGAGGCGCTCAGTCGTGAGGCGCTCTCCCTCTCTCCCGGGGCCTTCTTGATCTCCCTGTAATCGTCTTCGTTGTCACACTGTATGGAAAGAAGCAAAGACCAATCAGCTTCGGACTTCGAGGGATCGCGGTGAACTCCCATCCCACCAGCTCGGGGCTTCTTTGGACAAGCTCCTGAGCACCAACACGATGGCAGCACTCTCGGCCCCGGCCTTGGTTCCCCGTCAGCTCCTCCTCGAATAAGGACGAAATCTGTCGTTTTGACCACTGACAGCTTACTGAGAGGAAAAAGTGTGACACCGGGATCAAACCGCAGGAGGGAATATTGTGATGGATGAAAACCGCTCAACCAACGGGCTGGATTCTACCCTCCAAAGAAGACCTGCGCTGGAGTCTCACTGGAGCTTCAGCATCCCTTTCTCTGGCATTTCTTGGTACCCAAACAAAGTATAGCAAGCGACCTGTCCTGCGCTTAATGCTGTAGGAGCAGTGACAAGCTCAGGCTTTTCTTCTGAAATTCACGGCCTTGAAGGATCTTTTTATAAAACAGCAGTTCGACTGGATTGTTTCCACGATTGTATTTAACTTTAGACGCATAATAGGTGTGACGCAGGACTCCCCGGTGGCACTAGTGGTAAAGAACCCACCGACCAATGCGGGAGACACAGGAGACTCAGGTTCAATCCCCGGCCTGGGGAGGTCCCCTGGAGGAGGGCCTGGCAACCCACTCCAGTCTTCTTGCCTGGAGAATCCCATGGACAGAGGAGCCTGGTGGGCTACAGTCCATAGGGTCACAAAGAGTCAGATGCGACTGAAGCAGCTTAGCACAGCACACACGCAGGGGTAATGCACGTGCACTCAACCAACTTCTATTGTTGCTGAGATCGCAGCAACACAGCAGACATTCAGGATTCTCAGCAGTGTTTCCAGGAGACGGGCACTGGTACTAAAGATAGAAAGACTCTGACCTTCTCTTTCTGGCTGGGATGTCAGCCTCTGGAGGAGGGACCACAGATGCTCACGCTGAAACTGTGCCCCATGGATGATCCGAGCCAAAGCTCTGAACCCCCTAGTTTGGGCCCCCAGGGCTCCGGCAGGGCTAGACTCTGCACCCTGGGCAGCCAGGTCTGCGATGTCCCACCTCCCACACCTGCAACTGGGGGCTTCACAGCCCGGACGATGAGTAACGAGCACTGTGCACATGTTCTTCCCTTCTCTATGCATGTTGACCTATGTTCCGGTAGATTTCATGAGGGGAGCTGAGTGTCAGGCTTAGTGTAAATGACGCTTCATAAGTTAAAAAGTCCACGGATAGTAAAATTACTTAAATATAGATTATGAATTATACATGTCTCTGTTTTTGCACATCTCTATTGACATATGCCTGTATAGCTCTATGTATTTCCAATCTCTATACGTTTATCAATTTGTATCTCTGAAACACCTCTCTCTCTTTCTTTATATCAGCCTGTCCATTTATCCATCAATCTCCAGATGACTGATTGACTTACTCATTAATCAATTAATCACCTGGGAGATTGATGGATAAATGCATCTGACAAGTAATGAGGAGGGCAGGATATGCAGAGGAAAACAGAAGGAAAAGAGGGGCAGGTGTGTAGCGAGCTAACCTGTATTACTAAATTATATCATTTAAACCCAACAACATCCCTGTAAAGATGTCACCAGTTTACAAATGAAGAAACTGAAGTACACAGAAGGGAAGGTCACCTGATTGAGGTCACCTAGGAGGTCAGGGCTGACTGCATGATTTGTGGGGTTCAGCGCAAAATGAAAAGGCTACGCCCCATGTTCAAAAAGCTGGAGAAGATGCTTGATGTCAGTCTTGATGATGATTTTCAAAAGCAAAAGCAACAAAAGCAAAAATAAACAAGTGGGACTATGTTAAATGAAAAAGCTTCTGCAAAGCAAAGTGAAAGTCGCTTAGTTGCATCTGACTCTTTGTGACCCCATGGACTATAAAGTCCACGGAATTCTCCAGGCCAGAATACTGGAGTGGGTAGCCATTCCCTTCTCCAGGGAATATTCTCAACCCAGGGATCAAATCCAAGTCTTCGGAACTGCAGGCAGATTCTTTACCAGCTGAGCCACCAGGGAAGCCTGCACAGCAAAGGAAACCATCAATAAAATGAAACGGCAATCTACTGAATGTAAGAAAATATTTTCAAATAATATATCCAAAAAGGGGTTAATATTCAAAACACATAAAGAACACTTGCAATTCAACAACAAAGAAACAAACAAAAAAATCTGATTGAAAAACAGGCGGAGGATTTGATTAAATATTTTTTCTAAAGAAGACATACAGATGGTCAACAGGCACACGAAAAGATGCTCAGCATCACTAATCATCATGGAAATGCAAATCAAAACCACAATGAGATACCACCTCACACCTCTCAGAATGGCTGTCATCAAAAAGACTAGAAATAATACCTGTGTGAGGATGCGGAGAAAAAATCTCACTTCTGGGTATTTATCCAAAGAAAACTGAAAGACTGATTTCAAAAGACCCCCACCTTCACTGCAGCATTATTTACAAAAGCCAAGACAAGGAAACAGCGTAAATGGCTATGGATAGATAAGGACATTGTGGCATATGAATGTATACAACGGAAGAAGGGAGTCTTGCCGTTTGCAACAACACAGAATGACCTGGAGGGCACTGTGCTAAGTGAAATGAGTGGGGTGTGTGTGTGTTAGTCACTCAGTCTTGTCCGATTCTTTGTGATGACAAAGATGACAAAGACCTTAGGATCTCACTTAAATGTGGAATCTGAAAACCAAAACCAAACCACTCTGGGGTGGAGAGCGGGGTACAAAATGAAGGGGCGAAGCAAATAAAAAAGTACAAGTCTCCAGTTATAAAATGAGTAAGTCATGTGGATGTAGTGCAATACTAATAAGCAGCCTGGTGAGTATGGCTCATAATACCGTGGCACACATTTGAAAGTAGCTCCACTCCAGTACTCTTGCCTGGAAAATCCCATGGACGGAGGAGTCTGGTAGGATGCAGACCATGGGGTCTCGAAGAGTCGGACACAACTGAGCGACTTCACTTTCACTTTTCCCTTTCATGCATTGGAGAAGGAAATGGCAACCCACTCCAGTGTTCTTGCCTGGAGAATCCCAGGGACGGGGGAGCCTGGTGGGCCGCTGTCTATGGGGGTCGCACAGAGTCGGACACGACTGAAGCGACTTAGCAGCAGCAGCAGGAGATCTTGAAAGTTCTCACCAGGAGAAAAAGAAATTTGTAACTAAGTATAGTGATGGATGATAGCTGGACTGATTGTGGTCATTTTGCAACACATGTAAACCAATATTGAATCATTATATTGTATAACTGAAAATAATATAATGTTATGTCAATTATACCTCAAAAAAAAAAAAATAAGCGGTAAAAGGGTAACATTATAAAGTACTAAAGTCAGGAACATTTTCCTGTCTTGAAACTGGTCTCTTAACCTGTCAGAGAAGTGTGTTTATTTGCTGCTTTACATTGTGCTCCTGGAAGCATGGGGATGCTTGGCATGCGCTGACTCTCCCGAATGCCAGGAGTGCCAGCCTGAGATTGGGTGCGCCCATGCAGCCCAGCAAATGGTCTCCGCCATCTGCCAGCTGTGGGTCGAGGGGTGAGGAAGTGCAGCCAGGCACCACCCCTTCCCCAAGGCCAACTGGCAGTCTCTCCTGGGGGACCCCTCAGTACCTGGATTGAGGGCAGGGAGGTGCTGATCCTGACCCCAACCCTCACTATGCCTGTGCCTTGGTCCCTGGATGGGGCTGCAGAAAGGGGAGGCTGCTCCCGCCAGGAATGCAAAGGGGCCACAGGGCAGGCAGAACCCATCCTGGGGAAATGGGTAGGGGTGGGACCAGGCATGTTCTGTTGTCCCACCACCTTCTCTTGCAAAAGACGGATTCAAAGATAAAAGGGAGAATTCCAAGATGGCAACCACAGGCATTAAATTCTGAGCATGGAGTCTTCTGAGCAGGGGCCGTGAGGCAAAAGTACTACACAAATCTCCAGCTGGTTTATTATTGGGAGACCCTACAGCCAGAGAACTGACTTCATTCCCAGCTCTGTCCTTTCTCACCTATATGACCCTAGGGCAAGTCACTTTAGGCTCTGTGAGCCTCAGTTTCCTCATCTGTAAAAGGGGCATGACAAGAATATTTGCCTCAAAAGTTGTAAGGATTTTATAAATGATTTAGCATCCCTTGTGGGGACATACACACGAGTTAACAGTTGTGAATGATTTTGTCCCAAATTGGGGCCATCCATTATGACTATAATCTTTGGTTTGTTACCCACTGAGTTTTTCGCTGTGGTCCTAGTCACTTTTGAAGATGTAGTAACAGGAGGGGGTAAAGATTCTCAGAACTGGTTTTAAATTATGATTAAGTGATTCTTGTGCTCAAAAATTCTTCAAAAACATCTGAATGGCCAAGTGTTTGGGTCTACTTCTAGACCCTCGTCCAGCTCTCCCTGCACTTAAGTCCCTGCCTGCCTCACTCTGTTCAATCCCTCTCTGTTCAGCTGGCTTCCTAGCTTTGGCAGCGAATCCTCTGATTACTCAAAAGTCCCTCCTGCTTAGGGCCCTGTTCCCAGCTTGTCTCTACCACAAAGTCCTTCTGCTCAATACCATGGGGAGCACCAACCTGTGGCTCCCTAGTCACAGCCTTACTCAACTCTATGAGGCAGCTGACTTCTTAAGTCAATGAATGACCCCACCTCTTCCAGCAAAGAATGGGGTTCACCTGTGTTTAGTTTTCCTCACTGGTCCAGCTTCTAGCTCATTCCCTGAAGACATTCAGTGAAGATTTCCCAATTGCCTACTTCCACATGCAGTGGGACAGGCCTTAATTATCTATCACATGGGAATAATAGCTGGTCTTCCCACAATGGGCGGTTCTAAGGATGTTGAGTTGAGTTAATATGTGTCAAGTACTTATACTGGGCTTCCCTGGTGGCTTAGATGGTAAAGAATCTGCCTGCAATGCAGGAGACAAGGGTTTGATCCCGGGTTGGGAAGATGCCCTGGAGAAGGGCATGGCAACTCACTCCAGTATTCTTGCCTGGAGAATCCCATGGACAGAGGAGCCTGGCAGGCTACAGTCCATAGCGTTGCAGAATGTCAGACTTAGTGACTGAAGCGACTTAGCAGGCTCCTATGCGCTTATGTAAAGTGCTCTATGAACGTTTGCTGAAGAAGGACACATAAACCCCTGCTCCTGGAACATTCCAGACCAGTGGACCTGCCCACAAGTTAGGGGCCCTCCCTCCCACTGCGCCTTTAGCCCCTCAGGTTTCCAGGCCTACCTTGCGTTTCCTCTTGGATTTTGGCAAGGTCTTTTCCACGGGCGCCTCCGATGCGTGGCTCGGGGGCGCGCTCTCAGAGTCCTTGGCTGCGGGAGCACTCAAGACCCCCGGCTCCTGGGGCAGGTGTTCCGGGATCCTGGACAGAAGTGTCAAGTCAATTTTGACCCAGAGTGACCGGACCTCGTCACTGTCCTTCAACGGGGAGAGAAGCTCGTTGCGGCCGAAGGGGACCAGTGTGTAGAACTGCTCCTCCAGCTCCTTGGCAATGTCGCTGGTGGTCCTGGCGTTGATGGAGCCCACGGGAGCGCGGGGGCCGCCGCCGCTGATGCTGGTGGGAGCCTCCTTCAGCCTTGGGTCGTTCCCGGAGGCAGCGGCAGCGGCAGCG
>NW_011495064.1:5446124-5448175 GCF_000754665.1 Bison bison bison
ATGAACTCCTTGGACTTGGGGACGATCCGGCTCAGCCCCCGAGTGCGGCGCTTCTCGCAGGTCACGGCCGAGCGCAGCTCCTTGCGGTGGTTGGTCCTGCTGTTGCCGCAAGGCCGGGGCTTGGGGGGCTCCGGGGAACCCCGTGCTCGCCCCAGCGCCTCGGCAGCTACGGGCTCCTCGGGCCGGTGGCCGCTGTCGCCGGCCGAGGTCCTCTCGGTGCGCCGGGTGGGCTTCTTGCCCGCGGACCTCCGGGCAGGCGCGGGCGCGCTCTCGGCAGGCGCACCAGGCACCGCGGGCGGAGGGGCGGCGGCGGCGGTCACGGCCACGGCCACGGCCGCGGGCGGGGACTTCTGCTTCACCCCTTTGCTCCCGGGGGCCTTGTTCGCGGTCCTGGGCCTCTGCTCCTCCTTGCAGGCGCCCTTGATGTCCTTGTCTCTCAGGCCGGGTGGGCAGACGTCGGGGAGCTTCCCGCAGTCCTGCGTGTCCTCCTTCACTGGGGTGTAGTACTGACTGCTCTCCGGCCCGTGGTGGCTTTCATTTTGGATCAGGACAGGGGGCTTGTGGTGATTCACTTTGTTTAGCCATTTATCCAGCTGCCACTTGTTAGAGGACGCTGGTTCCGCCTAAAAGCAGAAAACCGGCAACAAACAAAACATTGTTTAGGACAGACTCACTTAGATGCGCCTGCTGTTTTTCTCTCGACTTGCTGCTCCTCTAGGCATGTGAGCAGAAACCTGATGGGCTGGAAACTCAAGGAACATGGAAGCCGTAGGTATGTGTAGCATCAACAGGCACACAGGGTGGCCACCCACAGGGCTTCCCAGGTGGCTCAAAGGGTAAAGAACCTACCTGCCAGTGCAGGAGACCCGGGTTCGATCCCTGGATTGGGAAGATCCCCTGGAGAAGGGAATGTCTACCCACTCCAGTATTCTTGCCTGGAGAACTCCATGGACAGAGGAGCCTGGCAGGCTGCAGTCCACAGGGTCGTAAAGAGACGGACATGACTGAGCGACTGACACTTTCCTGGTCCCCCACACTGAAATGCCAGTGCAGCAGTTTGAGAAATGAGAGGACCCCCCTATTCCTCATTAGGACCCATTTCCAGCACTTTTGAGTGTTATACAGTGTATATTTTTTGTATTTATACAGACATGCATAAACTTCAGAGCCCATGAAAGTTAACTGGGGTGTAGTTAGGAGACCTTGGGTGTTGAAGCACACATTTTTTTGGTGAGACTTGTAATTCGGGGAGAAATTCGAAAAGGGGGCTGAGTGGACCCTGCTGGACTTGGTTCGTCCATCCTGAACCCGCTTCCATCACACTTTGCCCGAATTGTTTCAGACAAGGAGGTGACAATGAAAACCTCTTCTGTAAACAGTTTTGCTAAATTAGAGCAAATCCTGGGCATTCCAGGTGTTAAACTCTGACCCACAGATTGGCTCTGGGGGAGAGGCGAGGCCAGTGAATGCCCTGTAACAGAAGGTCAAAGGTCATGTAGACACATTTTGGGGAGAGAATAGTTTGCCTAGTTTGCATTTACCTCTCTAGGGATCTATGTCTTATTGAAAGGTTAAGAACCGATTCTCTTACGGGGAGTAAATGTTGTTGATTTCTAATAAAAGTCCATTTATCCAGCCTCTCTGATTATTAGTAGAAAAGAGGTATATTGATAAGTACAGAACTTTGTTGTTGCTGTACAGTTGCGAAGTCATGTTTGACTTTTTGGCAACCCCATGGACTGTAGCTGGCCAGGCTCCTCTGTCCATGGGATTTCCCAAGCCAAGAATACCACAGTGGGTTGCCATTTCCTCCTCCAGGGGATTCTCCTGACCCAGGGATTGAACCCACGTCTCCTGTATTGCAGGTGGATTCTTGACCGCTGAGCTACCACGGAAGCCCCATAGAACTTTAGCTAGAATGTTTTTAATTTGTGAGATGGGGGAGAATTTTGGCGTGATTAAGGTGATGTATGTTTCCTTCCCTATGTCCTCCACTCTATAAATTCATGGCTTCTGATGACTGGGTGAGTTGGGGGTGGGGTGGGGTGGGG
>NW_011495064.1:5448275-5452272 GCF_000754665.1 Bison bison bison
GCTTAGCTTTGCATTTTGTATTGGTTTGTTAAAGCCTAGAGCAAGTCAGGCTCCCTTGCAGGAGAAAAACACTGTTCTTTAAGATCATAATTTCTGAATGCTTGCTTTCAAGTGTCAAGATTTGGTTTTCAACAAAGAGATTGGTGTTAAGAGGAGAACTTGGGGCACTGCCTCATGCAGAAAGGATCCTGCGGCAGGGCGGTGAGGCGTGAGGAGGGCAGGCAGTGCTCTAGACCCAGGGGTCCTGGCTGAGTCTGGGGCACGGCTCAGGGAGACGGAAAGCCTTTAGAGGGCCACAGGGCCTGGGGCCACAGAGTGTGGACGTGAGCACTGGAGCTGCGGCAGGGGCTGCGGACAGTCTGCTGGCTCCCTCCAAGCAGACGAGACCAACTGCACTTCAAGGAACCGCAGCGCAGGGTGTCGAGGGACTGGGAGCGACAAGTGACCGTAAGCAGAAAATGACCCTGCAGCACATCAGTGATCACTCCACTGATTAAATCCTCCCTTTGCTGTGAAGGCGCCCTCCGGGAAATCTTAATGGGAGTCTCCTTGTGAGGCATTTCAGCACGGGGATCCCAGGCCCTGCTCCTGGGGCCATGAGGATCGAGGAGCATCCCCATGGGGTACAAGTGTGGAAGGGGACTCTCTCGTGACCCTGATGGGGAGCCTGGGCTCTGACTTGATGTTCTGCTTTTCTTGTTTTTATGCCACCCATAGGCCAGGACTCCTGAACAAGAGGCAAAAAACCAAAATGATAAAATCTTGTTTCACGCCTCTGAGTTTTATTTTGTAAATTCTGACGTCACTTCAATGTGGCACCTGCAGAGACAGGGAACAATGGAGCCTGCAGAGCCCACCTGACCTGGTCCATCCTGCGACAGTGAAGTGATGGAGGAAGCAGGGTGGCAGGACATAGAATGGCTTCTTTGCTGAGGGGGAGCTCTCGCCTGCCCTGAGGGGAGCTCAGTGTGACGAAAGGCTACTTTAATTAAAAAATTATTTATTTATCCATTTTGGCTGCACCGGGTCTCAGCTGCAGCACTCGGGAGCTTCAATTTTTGTTGCGGCACGTGGGATCTTCAGCTGGGGCAGGGATCTAGTTCCATGACCAGGGATTGAACCCGGGCTCCCTGCTTTGGGAGCTTGGAATCTTAGCCACTGGACCACCAGGGAAGTCCCCTGAAGGCTAAGTGGCGGCAAACACATTTATGGCTTTGAGGTTGTCTCCTCCCCAGCCCCGTTTCTCTCTGACCCCAGGCTGGGTCAGTGACTTCTGTGCCTCAGCTTCCCCAGATAAACGGGGCCCAGTAATGTGAGTGGATGTTGAAGGCGCCTTGCAGAAGGGGGCACACACTGGACCAGGTGGACACATTTATGGCAGCATCCGCCACTTACCACCCCCTACCCCCTGGTCATCCTCGTCCCCGCCGTCGTGAGCCTTCCACACCTCACATCTCTTACATGCGAGGACACAGATACCTGCCTGGAGCCAAAACACGGCGACTCACAGGGAAACTCCCACTAAACCTCCCCTGGGGGAGTCTTCACAGCGAGGGGAGGATGTAATCAATGGAGTAAGGGCCCGCTGCCCCATGTGCCACAGAGTCATTTTTTCTGCTCTTCACAGCCAAAGAAATCAGGACCATTTTCAGTACACTGCTAAATTATGTTCCCTTTCTCAAGGATCTACAATGACCTCCTCTTGCCTCCCGAACAAAATCCGAACTCCTCAGGCAGCCATCATCTTACAGGCATCTTTCCTTGCTGGAACACCCACAGTGTGCTCCCACATCACATGTATCATCTAATTTAATCCATAGATAAGAGATACTATCAGCCTTAGTTTTTAGATGAGGCTCAGCGAAGTTAAGTAACATGTCCAAAGCCGCGGAGCTACAGGCACCAGCAAGACTAAACCCAGGCTTGTCACAGTTGAGAGATCAGATTCCCTTAAGCTCCCGTTACTCTCTGGGGAAGCCTCATGAAAAGGGGACCTTGTTTCACTTGAGAAATGTCAGGTCTTCAAATGATAGAATTTGATCTGACTTTTGGAGAAGACACCACTAACTCTCCAGATAATACCTGTTGCCTTCCATTATCCTTAATGGCATCATCTTTTGATATCCATGTCTGTTTCATGTATATGAATCTTGTGTCTTCAACAAAGCCAAACACTGCTTTCCGGCAGAGGCCAGGTTTCTGCTGCTTTGTATCCCTCGCAGGACCGTAATAGGTTAGAGGGGCAGCTTGCTATGACCCTGTTGCTACTAATGACTCACGATGAGCTGCCTCTCCCTGTTTGTCACTTACTCCTCAGAAAAACCTCACAGATTAGACAGTGGGAGATTATCTGCCATTTTGGAGATAAAACTGTGGCCAAGGAAGCTTAAACAGCCAAGAATTAGGTGGCAGGGGAGGAGGGCAGACTTGGGGCTTGGAGCTCCTTGCCTGGCAGGCTGCTGCCTCTGGTTTACTGTCTGAGCCATCCACTGGGCTTCCGCCCAGCGCTTTTGCTTGTTTGCTGGCTTGCAGTGTGCATTTCCAGCCAGGACTCTCCTCTCTGATCAATCTTCCCTCTGATTCATGCACAAGCCCTCCAGGGTATACTCTAGTCTCTATTTCATCTACAACCTTCAGGGCACCCACTGCCACATACCCCATAGATGCCTAATTAAGGAGAAGCTTGTTGAATCCATGAATAACTTGTATTTTTGAAGATTTTCAAGAATGATCTAGGGCGGCATTTTCCAAAATGTGCTTTTAGCCCATGAAGAAAGGCTACCATGGTTGGACATATTTGGGAAACACCACAATAGAGAACGCTGTTTACATGAGTGATGTTGAGGGCTGAGTGACGCCCTGCAGTACAGAAACGGGTGAAACCCACTTTATCCTGGCTCTTCTCAAAATCCTGTGACCAGGGACCGCCCTGGGGGCCCAGTGGATACGACTCTGTGCTCCCATTGCAGGGGGACCAGGTTTGATCCCTGGTCAGAGAAGTAGGTCCGACATGCTGCAACTAAGAGCTCCCAGGCCACAGCTAAAGATCCCACGTGCAGTCAAATAAAGTCCTGTGACCAGGCTCTTTCTTGTTCACACAGCAAGCTGTCCCTTTACTTGGAACACTGGTCTAAGGAGCTCTGTGTGCTGCTGTAAATGTGCTAATGGAAGGGCAAAATGAAACCCCCTACCCCCTCCTGGTCAAGCTCCCTGGTCAAGCTGTGGTATGAAAGGATGTCCCAGACCAAGAAAGAAGAAAGAACTCAAATGAAAAAAATTAGTCTGATGACAAGCAAGCAAACCTCAGGCCACAGAGACTGAATCCAGTGTCTCTTCCATGCCCACTTGCAGACTAGGGGTTATATTCCATGGTGATGCATGTGAAAGGCAGTGGCTTTCTACAACCAGGGCCAGAAACACAGCTTGGATGAGACTCAGGAGAGCCAAGCAGGTGCCCAGTGCTGGCACGTTGAGGGGCAGGGTGCAGGATGCAGGTGTCTTGGGACATCATGAGGATCTCCTGCTCTCATATTAGGACATTTCTGAAAGGGGAAAGGAGGGCCAGATACGTTTTGCTGCAAAGCAGCAGAAACAGGTCTTTGCGGTGGAATGGGAGGTGTGTGGCTATGAAGAGCTGGGTGGTCCTGTGGGGGACAGGGAAACGGGTCTCACTGCTCTCTGTCAGGGGACCTGGGCCAGCTCAGGGAAGAGGAGAGCAGGGCTGCCGTAGAGTTGGCCCTTAATGCTTCCTTCCCTCTTTTTAATGTTCATTCTGCAAACTCATTGTAATTCTTTTTTTTTTTTGATAAAATCTTTGGCCATGCCACATGGCTTGTGGGATCTTAGTTCCCCAATGAGACACCAAACCCACAATGTTCTTGGCAGTGAAAGCACGGAGTCCTAACCACTGGACCGCCAGGGAATTCCCTCTTTGTATTTCTGAAGGGTGTGTGTCTGTAGTCGTCTTGGGAAAAAATGTTAAAAAAAAAAAAACAAA
>NW_011495064.1:5452372-5495806 GCF_000754665.1 Bison bison bison
GAGTACATTCCTTTCCAGCAGAGAGAAGTCACATGCTCTGTGGCTACACCTGTCACTTCTGCACTCCCTCTGCAAGGAGAAGCCAGAAGTTGAAACCTACCCGTGCCTCAGGCAACTTAAACTCTAAGGCCTGTGTTAGCAGCTTCCCCTCCTCCTCCTTCTCCTCCTCCTCGGCTGGGGGCTCTGATAGCTGCTGGAAGAAACGTCAAGTGCTTCCTTTCATCACCAAGGAGTTCAGGTCTTTGTAATTATTTCAGTGACATTTACAGGGAGTCTGCTCAAAGCCCTTTATAACCGTGCTTCTCTGAGGCTGGTTTCAGCCTCATCTAGAAACTCCAGGAGTCACATTTCAACATGCAAATAATATTCAACATTCCTGAATTTAACCTTCAAAGTCACAAAGAGCCGGGGATGGGGGCTCTCATTCACAGACCCTGAGGCTTTTAATCCACCACCACTGTCCCCCCTCGGCCCTTTTAATGTCCCTGGAACCCAGTTTTTTCTACTACATATTCTGGAGGTTTTCAACAAATTAGATCACAAAGCTGGCTCTGAAGAAGCTTAGTTAATGCCTCTGTTTTGTTTTGTTTTTTGCTTGTTTGTTTCAAATTATTCTCATTAGAATATCAAGTCTGAGAAGACAGGAATCTTCTTTGTCAGATCATTGCTGTCTCCCAGAGCCAAGCGTATCTGTGGCAGAAACTCAATAATATTTGTTGAAAAACCATAAATGAACAGATGAATGAATGAAATAACGGAGAAGGAATAATTTAGCTTCTGGGGAAAGTCAGGGTTATAGCAACAGATAGCTTTTATAGGTTAATGTTGCTAAGGGCCTTCCCCTTACTTATACAGGGAGATAGACAGATCAAGAGAGACGGAGGGAAAGAGAGACATAGGCACACAAACTGGAAATGTGAGGCTGGTTGGCCCTTAAAGGTGCTCTCCTCTCAGCACCAAGGTTTGGACATGTGGGTTTGGTTCATTTTAGAGCTTATTGAGAAATTAGGGCCCCAAAGTGGTACAGAGGATTGCAGGCAAAAAAAAAAAAAAAACAACAAAAACCTATGACCCTCAGTAACGTGAAATGTCTATACACTTAAGAAGAAGCCTATGTTGTTCCTTCTTTAGAAATCAAAGTCCACCCTTACCAATCCAGAAACTGGACAAATGTGTTCTCAGTCCTCTCTCAAGGATCCATGCTCTGAGTTACTATTTAATTTTCCCCTTTAAAGTAGAAATAGCAATGGGTTTTATCGGGACCATATCATGTTTTTATATGAGGCACCTAAATCTTCCACATAGATACTCATCATACCTATAAAAGCTTTCATTATTATTTTCAGGTTCATGCTAATTTTTCTCTGTATATTTTCACAAAGAAAACACAGTTAAAAAGGTTTTATTTATACTTATAGCCCGTGTTCTTCTAAGCTGTGACAAACTGCAAAAAGGTAAGATTCTAGCCATGTCTAATCCACAAAACTCCTTTCTCCATGATTTACAGGGGCTCACACTTCAGGTTGGAGCTCCCCTATCTGCTTATTGCCTCGCTGACCCCAATCGTCAGGTTATTTCCAGTCAGTGATGTTTACAGCATGTTTGGAAAGTTCTGGAAGTCAAGATAGAGATTTTGGACTGTAAGAGATGAAGTTTCTAGATCTCAAAGGAAGCTCTCTAGCTAGGAGCACTTTGAGGAGGAGGTTGGGGGAAATGAGCCCAAATCAATCCTGGCAGGCTGCCTGGGAGCGGTGGCCTATACGGGTCACAGCAGCTTGCAGGCCACGGAGAGTGGGGGAGTGGGAGGTGTGAGAACCACACTGGGAGGAGGACTGACTGTGCTCCCCAGGGGAGAAGCAGGCAGGGGAGGCCCCTGGAGGCCCGCAGGTACTCACCTCGGGACTGGAGTAGTGGGGAGGCTTGCTGCCCTCGCTCTCGCTGGAACTGCTCTCTGTCTCCGAGTCGGACCCCGAGCTGCTCTCCGAGTCGCTGGAGGAGCTGCTCCCACTGCTGCTGCTGCCGCTGCTGCTGCCCTTGCTCGAGGGTGCGGAGGCCCTGCAGTCGGCCGGCTGGAGTCCGGCACTGCCCACCCGCGAGGAAAGAGAGGGAAGGGAAGCCGAGTGAGCAAACACGGAAGCGCCGCTGAGCGGGCTGGCGGGCACCGGAGGCGCGCAGCCAGCACATCTGCCAGCCGTCACCTGGATGGAGCTGGCAGACCCACCAGCAAGGTCACAGCAGCCTCCTGGTTAAGACAATGGGGCACAGAAATTAAACTGGGAGCGAAGGCTGCTGCCCCCTGGCCATCGGGCACCAGCTGGTGTGACTGGTCTGTGTGACCATTTCAGAAAAGGAGGTGACGTCGCTGCAGGAGGACTGTCCCTGTTTTGCTGCTGTTTCTGGGAATGGCTTTTCAAATGCATCCCCGATTCCAATCATTGACCAAAAAAGCCAGGAAATCCAAAATGCTTGAAATATTTTGCAAAGAACGAAAAGGTCTGTTTGCTTTATTTTAGGAAGTGGGCTGTGAGGAAGGGCACAGTGTCCTGCTCTGTGCCTGCATGGCCTTCTGGAAGGTTCCAGACACAGAGGGACCGACCAAGTTGTCTGGCTTCCTACCTCTCCCCACCCATAGCGTCCAGTGCTGTCGTCTTTACAGGACCTGGGTTGCTGTCTAAACAGTACTTTTCCTTTGAGCCTTTTATTAGAGAACTGGAGATCCCTCAGTCACACAGTTTTTATTTATTCTGACTTTAAAATTCAACTCCAGTGCAGTGGCATACAGCAATACCATTTCAAATTATACTCGATGTTCATATCCACGCTGAAATCTGCCAGGAAGTTCTATACTCAAATTAGAAACTCAAAGAGAACAGCAAACATGGATACTCCTCCTGGCAATTAATTAACCACAAAAATGCAAATAACATGCATCCACCCAAACAGTGAGCCATAGAAGTTCTGGTACTCACAAAATAGCCAACATCTTCAGTGTCCGTTATTAATTGCATTGAAACACACCTGACTCTGTCCTTTTTGAGGTCAAACTCTAAACCCAGAAAATGCAGTGATTACTTTTTTAATGTTAAGTCAGCACATATCGGCTTGCTTTTCCCTCTTGTGACCACCATTTCAACAGGACTGCATGCAAGTGAGCTTGTCAGTTTATGGTCTCAAGCGCAAAAGCAGCCAGGGCAAGGTAAAGGACCCTTCCCACCTGCCCCTTAGATCTTTGACAAATGCTTTGCCGGGGGACAGATTCCCATTAATCCTCAGTGTAGGGGCCGGGGGAGGGGGCGAAAATGCTTTGGGATCTTGCTTTTCAGAAGAATGATAAGACAAGAAATGATCTTGCCGGATGGACCTACAAATCAAAGCACTGTTTTGAATTGCAGGTTTAAGGAAAAGCGGAGTTTGAGCATAACCTTCCCCAGTGGTTTCTATTTCTTCTGCCAGTGTCATGGTCTGTACCCAAACAGTCCGACAAAATTCTTCACCGTCAGGCAGCATCTGCAGCTCGACACCTTGCCTGAGCGAAAATGATTCCTTTCCCAGCCTGCTGTTTGTTCCGGGGTTGAGTGAGGACTCCTGGATCTTTAGATAGAGGCTGGGAAGGGGTGGTTAGCGATCTAAGAGTTATAATATTTTTTTCTTCCCTTATGAACTAAAATCCACTCTTCCTAGGGGCCGAGTCAAAGTGACCACTGTCAATGGAATCATAAAGAAAAGGCTCCACTATCAATAGAATCATGAAGAAAAGGTTGTTAGATCCTGAACTGAACATGAACGTTTGGGATCTATGTTAACGGTTTGTCAGCAGGTCCCCAAAACACTGGGGAAAAACCACAAAAAGACAAAAACCTTCCCCAACCCAAACCAACACAAACCCAAACCTAAAAACTCCCCAAAGCCAAAGAACACACGTTGGAGGAAAGAGATCTGTCTGCCTGCCACACTCTGGAATGACATCTGCTGAAGTCCAGGAAATTAAGAGAAATAAAGAGCATTTTGATTGGTTTTATATGATGGTCAAAGACTTTGATCACCAAGCGGTACATTCTCCGGCTTTCATCCCCACAACAAAGGCTGCGTGAGGCTGGCGCTGGGTGCACCTGGTTGCTCTGTCTGCAGCGGAGGCAGCGACGTGTGTGCAGTTCCCTGGGGCCTGCACCGCAAGCTGACTGTCTTTTGAAGAGCGGCCCTTTAATTTCTGGGAAAATGTCCATTAAACAGTTACTGTGCCGCCTTTCTTTTATGACCGCTGTCCTGTCGTAATGAGACCCACTAGCCCAGGGAGACAGAGTCTCTGATCTGAATCAGATTGGCAGAAAAGCCTTAAGAGTTTTATGTTTTCCTTCCTTATATTAGGAAATTCACTTAAAATGACAGTTTTACTGGCATAACTATTATTTGCTTTTGAAACAGTTGGGAGAGCCAAGAATTTTAGGTTTTCTTCCTGCCTTGCTTTGAAGGGCTGTGAGGCTCTTGTTGCCTCTGGGGTCAGGATGGAATACATCCGTGTTTCCGTGGTCTGGGTAGAGACTGAATGGCTTTTGATACGACAATCAATATCAAGGATGGAGGCAGGCCTGTCTGCAAGGGCTCTGGAGGCTTTGGTTGTTGGATTAACGTAACTGCTCTAACCTCTATAAAACCTGCTCCAGTAACTAGCCTTTTTGGGGGTCACTGGGGAACGCTGGTCATTTCAGACTCAGTGTAGTGACTGTCTTTGCCATGAGTAGAAGCCGCTGTGGCAGCCAGGGTGGCAGAATAAAGAAGCCAGGGATGGTCATCACAGCGGACGAGAACTAAGAGAAGGATGGTGGTGGTTTAGTCACTCAGTCGTGTCCAACTCTCGTGACCCCAAGGACTGTAGCCTGCTAGGCTCTTCTGTCCGTGGGATTCTCCAGGCAAGAATCCTGGAGTGCATTGCCATTTCCTTCTCCAGGGGATCTTCCTGATCCAGGAATCAAACCCAGGTCCCCTGCATTGCAGGCAGATACAAGAGAAGGATGGGCTTGCTTAAACCACAGAAGCTCTTTGGGGTAGTGGAATTAAGACGAGGGAAAAAGACATATTGAGCATACCCTCCTGCAAGAAGACTTCAAGCTTTATATATTTAAAACTGCAAACTGCGAATTTTAGTGTGCTGACTAGTTGTCATGTTTCCATACTAAAGACATTAACAATTTTTTCAACTTAAGTTAAAAAGCAACTTTTTCCTGAAATGATAACATGGATTGACTGTCGTGATGACACAGCATTGGGCAGTTTTTAGGGGAGTTCTTGGACCCTATGCCATTTCTGGATCACGGTGCCCTTGAAAACATGTGGACGTGAAGATATTATTGAGATCATGGAATAAAAGCCTTTGTGTCAACGAACTTCGCACAGTGCCTGGGACATAATAGGTGACCACATGTGATTATTTTTTGGGGCTCCAAAATCACTGCAGATGGTGACTGCAGCCATGAAATTAAAAGACGCTTACTACTTGGAAGGAAAGTTATGACCAACCTAGATAGCACATTAAAAAGCAGAGACATTACTTTGCCAACAAAGGTCCATCTAGTGAAGGCTATGGTTTTTCCAGTGGTCATGTATGGATGTGAGAGTTGGACTGTGAAGAAAGCTGAGCACTGAAGAATTGATGCTTTTGAAGTGTGGTGTTGGAGAAGACTCTTGAGAGTCCCTTGGAGTGCAGGGAGATCCAACCAGTCCATTCTGAAGGAGATCAGTCCTGGGTGTTCTTTGGAAGGACTGATGCTGAAGCTGAAACTCCAATACTTTGGCCACCTCATGCAAAGAGTTGACTCATTGGAAAAAACCCTGATGCTGGGAGGGATTGGGGGCAAAAGGAGAAGGGGACGACAGAGGATGAGATGGCTGGATGGCATCACCAACTCGACGGACATGAGTTTGGGTTAACTCCGGGAGTTGGCAACGGACAGGGAGGCCTGGTGTGCTGCGATTCATGGGGTCGCAAAGAGTCGGACATGACTGAGCGACTGAACTGAACCGAACTGTGATTACTGAATGAAAAAATAAATAATAAAAATAAGGATTTAACCTTTCAAAAAGGTTACAAACTCATTGGAAAATACGTTGATACTGGGAAAGACTGAGGCAAAGGAGAAGGGGGTGACAGAGGATGAGATGGTTGGATAGCATCACCATCATGGACATGAATTTGAGTAAACTCTGGGAGACAGTGAGGGACAGAAGAGCCTGGCATGCTGCAGTCCATGGGGTCACAAAGAGTCAGACATGACTTAGCAACCAAACAAGAGAAACAATCTCTCTTCTCTATTTAAAAAAAAAAAAAAAAGATCACCAAAAACAAGTAAGGGGATTTCAGTTCCTCTCGTACTTTTCCAGTGTTAGTACCTCTCCTTGAAGAGAATGTTTTTAAACGTACTCAAAATTTCATGTGCTGTGTAAGGTAAGCCCCGTTCTCCCCTGGATGGTTTATTTCCTTTTGGTATTTTTATTTCAAGAAATGTTTTGCCTGTTTTGTGAGTGGCCGAGACCAAATACCCATTTGGGAGTGTCTTAGCTTTGCTCTAAACAAATTGCTTGCCCTGCCCCTTCCTTTGGCTGCAGCGACTGAATCTGGCCTGGGCCGAGTCTGAGTACCAGTGGTCAGAGAAGAGATCTGGACCCCAGACGCCTAGATCTCACAGCACAGGCCCTCCTGCCAAGTGTACTGTGGGGCCTGGATAAATATCCAAGGTCGTTCATGAGCTTTGAACTAACAAGGAACATGGAGGCTGGCTCTGTGCCTGGCGGGCACTGTGTGGGTCTCTGTGATGCCCAGCGTGCCGTTGAGATGGATTGAAGGATAATAGTTTAGGAGAGGTCCCTCTCCTTCTCACTCAGCACTCTGTATGAACTAACACATGCTTGCTCTCTAAACCATGATCAGTGGCCTGGCGTTGGTCCTCCTTTCCTGACGGTGTCTCTGAGGATACCAACTGATCTAAAACTATAACCACACTGTTGTTCAGTTGCTCCATTGTACCTGACTCTTTTTCGACCCCATGGACTATAGCCTGCCCAGCTCCTCTGTCCTTGGGATTTCCCAGGCAAGAATACTAGAGTGGGTGGTCATTTCCTTCTTCAGGGGAATCTTCCTGACCCAGGGATGGAACCCGGTTCTCCTTCATTGGCAGCTGGTCTCTTTACCGCTGAGCCATCAGGGGAGGCTCCGATAACCACATTAGGAGATGCGACTGTGGAAAAGCTGGCACAGGAGGTTTGCTGTTGCTGGAATTATCTCCCAAAATATAAAACTGGCAGGACTGTTGGTCTTGGACTAAAAGCTTTTGTTAGCTCTGATGCTGGGAAAGATTGAAGGCAGGAGGAGAAGGGGATGACAGAGGATGAGGTGGTTGGATGGCATCACCGACTGGATGGATATGAGTTTGAGCAAGCTCTAGGAGCTGGTGAAGGACAGGGAAGCCTGGCGTGCTGCAGTACTTGGGGTCGCAAAGAGAACATGACTGAGTGACTGAACAGCAACAAAACTCTGTAATACCTCTAGGAACAAGTCTTGCATTAAACATGGCTTTTGAAGCTCTTCATGGTCTGGCCTTAATTAAATTTCTGGCAATTCCTCAATGGGTCCACCCCCAAACCTCAGCTATAATAAATCTCATCACTTTGACAACCTGGGTACATTTGCATATGCTGTTTTCTGTGCAAGAAAGCCCTTTCTCCCTTTCTTCCTCTGGTTACCTAGAACTCACTCTCTAGGAATGAGTTGCAACATCTAAAAGTTCCAGGTTGCCAGCTTCTCCTGCTGGTCCAGGCTATATGAGGAAACGTGAACACCCAGAAATCCCATGGACAGAGGAGCCTGGTGGCCTACGGTCCATAGGGTCACAAAGAGCTGGATAGGACTGAGCACGCATGCAGGCACACACACGCGGGGAGCGCACTGCCGTGTCTCTCCTCAGGCCCAAAGTTCTCGGCTGATCTGCCTTCTCTCCATCTTTCAGTCTTCTTGTGATTTTTAAATATATACGACCTGAAGATTTTAGCTATGTTCTGCAAGAGGAATAGAGAGGAGTATATCAGCATCTTATTCCAGAATAGGAACCACTCAATTAACATTTGTCAAGTGGAAGCCAAGACATGGGTACAACCTAAATGTCCATTAATGAAGGAGTGGATAAAGAAGATGTGGTACATGTATACAATGGAATGCTACTCAGCCATAAGAAGAGTGAAATAATGCCATTTGCAGCAACATGGACGGACCCAGAGATCATCATGCTGAGTGAAGTAAGTCAGACTAAGAAAGACAAATATCATATGATATTGCTTACATGTAGAATCTAAAAAAAATAAAAAGGTACATATGAACTTATTTACGATAAGAAACAGAGTCACACATGTAGGGAACAAAGGCGGAAGTTCCCTCCTATGGTTGCCAAGGAGGAATAAATTGGGAGATTGGGACTGACGTATACACATTACTATAAATAAAAGAGATAACTAATAAGGACCTACTGTACAGCACAAGGAACTCTACTCAATACTCTGGGAAAATATATGGGAAAAGAATCTAAAAAAGAGTGGATATATGTGTACGTATAACTGACTCACTTTACTGTACACCTGAAACTAACACAGCATTGTAAGTCAACTATACTCCAATAAAAATTAAAAACAGTATTTATCAAGTCAGAAGGAGCCCTCCCTCAGTACTTCCAGACTCCAGCACTGTTTAACTGCGTGAAACGCCGACGTAGGAGACCACCAGGCAGGTCTCCTCTGCAGTCACTGCCCACTCTATCACTCAGGCAAATGAGGCGTTCCTTAGTTGAGTAGAAAGACATTCACTGTGGAAATTAAGCTCTGACTTTAAAAGTCTGTGTACTAAAGCTAGAAAGAACACGTACGTGGATAGTCTTGTGAGAAAAATGACTCGAACTGAGATTGTAAAAATGTTAAGGATAAAAGGAGGGCGTGTCTTTAAGTTTATGTTCAGAGTAAACGGCATGCGGTAAAGGATGATCCTGTGTGACCTTTGCTGAGAATTCACTTGGCGCCAGGTGCTGCAGAGCTATAGCGTGCGTGTGCGTGTGCATGCGCCTGTGCGTGTGCGGGTGCGTGTGGTGCGTCTGCGTCTGCGTGTGCGTGTGCGTGCGCCTGTGCGTGTGCGGTTTGCGGAGGAGGGAGCTGACAGACACTTAGCCAGGCAGAGAGCCCGCTGCAGAGGAGTCGGTTTCTTTCAGCTTCTCCAGGGAAAGAAGTGAACCGCCAGAAACCGTGCATGCACGCGTGCCTGCCTAGTTGCTCAGTCACGTCTAACTCTTTGCAACCCCATGGACTGCAGCCCACCAAGCTCCTCAGTCCGTGAAATTCTCCAGGCAAGAACACTGGTGTGGGTTACTGTGCCCTCCTCCAGGGGATCTTTCTGACTCAGGGATCAAACCCACACCTCAGGTGTCTCCTGGATTGCAGGCGGATTCTTTACCCGGTGAGCCATCAGAGCTGTATAGAATCATAAAGTACGTGAAGTCAGCTATAGAAAAAACTGTAATGCAAGTCATGATACCACTTGTTGACAATGCAAAAACTGCATATTTTCCACTAATATACAAAATCAAACAAAGGAAAGTTCTACAAATAAATCAGAATGGAGCATGCAGACCCCAGGGGAGGACAATAGCCATACCCCCAAACAGGAACTCAGGTCTTAAGACCTGAGACCCTGGGGTTTTCTGTTACTTTATGCCTCTGTCTCTTTCTTAGAGGGTAGGTATTATTCTGTCTCTTTCTAGGTAGGGACAACCAAGTTCTTAATAAGGGACAGAGTTGAGATTCTACTTTAGAAAGCTATCCAATGAAAACAATCAGGGATATGTAAAACATGTATCTACAAGGATATATGCTCTTATGTTATTTGCAATGGGCTTCCCTGCTGGCTCAAATGGTAAAGAATATGTCTGTAATGCAAGAGACCTAGGTTCAATCCCTGGGCTGGCAAGATCCCCTGGAGAAGGAAATGGCAACCCACTCCAGTATTCTTGCCTGGAGAATCCCATGGACAGAGGAGGCTGGTGGACTACAGTCCATAGGAAAGGATTTGTAAACAACCAAAATGCCCATAAACAGGAGACCAGTTAAACAAATAACTATACATTCTTATGAGGGAATGTAGTACTATGCAGTTATTCTAAACCTATTAGGGCAGAATATTTACTGCCATGAAAAATTCTCACTCTGAATTTGTGAGGCAATGGGCTTTCCAGTATGCCTATCATCTGAGGGCAGAGCAATGGACCAGGAACACCTACGTGTGTGCTAATCCTGCTTCTTCCCTTGGAAGACAGAATAGGGTTTTACTGACTCAGGGTTTTTAAGCTTAAGAATCAGAAGGTCCAGAGGGTCCTCTGGACCAGAGGGACAAGTGGGAACCAGAGGGTCCTACTTGTCTATAAACTGGTTCTGACACGGGAGTATTAAGAACACAGAATGTGTAAGTCTTTTTGATGGGGTTTGCGAAGCACTGAGACGTAAATACTTTGTTACAACCTCCAAGGGGACCTGGGGTCCACCTGTGTTAGCTGTGGGGCACCGCTTTCTCTGCTGTGTTGCTGAACTCTGCCGAATTAGTGAAGGCTGTCATCTAACCTCATGTGATATATGTGCGTGGTCTTTCCTGGACAATCTGCTGGCTACAAAGTAGCATGATCGGAAGTACATAAAATATATACATATTCCATATACAGAGCAAAACACTGGAAGGATACATATTCAAATGTTAACTGTGGATATTTTCAGAAGGTGGAATTATGTGGATAAATATTTTTTGAACATTCCTATTTTTTCCAGTTCTTTATTTTTTCACCAATATCACATGTTTCCTTTTAAATGTCAATTACATTGTGGAACTTTATTCTACTACTATATTATTGAATTTAGCTTGCTAGTATTTTAGTTAGGATTTTGGGAGGACCTATATTTATAGGTGAACTTGACGTATATTTACATTTATCCATTTCATGTTTTGTGTTCCCTGGTAAAAAACCCTCCTGCAATGTGGGAGACCTGGGTTTGATCCCTGGGTTAGAAGATCCCCTGGAGGAGGGCATGACGACCCACTCCAGTATTCTTGCCTGGAGAATCCCCATGGACAGAGGAGCCTGGCAGGCTACAGTCCATGGGGTCGCAAAGAGTTGGTCACGACTGAGTGACTAAGCACAGCACCCAGCATTTCATATTTTGGGAACAATTTCTGGCAGATTTTGCAACATGGTGGTTTTAGCTTAAAAGAATATATTGCATAGTGTTTCACCTTTTATAGTGTCCTATCTATAGTAAAGCTTATATAGTATCAGAATTATTTGTTCCTTGAAATTTAGAACTTATCACTTGAAACTTACCATTTTTGTAATAACAAAAGTCTAAAAGGCGGTGCAGGGAGGCAGGTCTGTAAATATCACTGGGAAGCAGAGAAACATCTGCACCTCTTGTTTGAGTAACAGACAGGATTTAAGCTGGGAGACCTGGTGAGTTAGGGTCTTGGAGGACACTGGGCTTGCACCCTTGTGGAATGCTTCTCCAAAAGCCTGTTGGCTGGGCTAGACCATCCCTGAACCTTACAGCTAAGCGAAACCACCCTGCGGCTGCATTATCGTGCAGCCCTTGGCAGCGTTTAAGAGACTTGCCCAGAAACTGCTGCCTTCTGGTGATGCAAACCTGCTTCCCTTTGAGTCAGGTGGGTGGTCCTGCCAGTGAAGCTGAGTTGAAAAACCTTTCTTGGCTCAGAGAGCATTTCAAAGCCAGGAACTCAACATCCTTCTCTTCACGATTGGGACTGGAGTTGCAATGCAGCAACAGCTCACTCTATGGGAAGCCAGAAAGACCCCCAAGCACAGTGCCTCCCCTGGCAGAGTTACTATCTGGATAAAAGTCCCATTTACATTTCATTAATTTTATTATTAATGTGAATATTATATTAATAAAATTAACATAATTTTAATACTATCTGGATAAAAGTCAGATACACAATGTGAAAACATTTTCCCCTCTGTGTGGGTACTCTTTTCCCTTTCTTGATGATATCGCTTGCAGCAAAACACTTTTAATTTGGATGTAGTTGATTAGCCTATTTTTTATCCTTACTTGACTATTTTTAATAATAGATGCTTCAATGTATATGGTTTGTTATATTTTTTCAAAGCATTTTCTTTTCAGATCCCTCCTCTGAGCCTCACGATAATCTACATAATAAAAGAGCCATCATGTCCACTTCACAGCACAGGTGTGGTGGAGAAGGAAGGCTTGGTGGAGAAGGAAGGGTGCCCCACAGATCCCAAACTCCTCAGGCTAACTTGCACTCTCTGAGGACCCAGACTTTCTCAGTGACTGCGTTAAACTATCAGCCTTTCTGGCCTCAGGCACATTAGGCACATCTAGAGAATTTTTACCATGTGAGGCAGAATACTGTGTAAACTTTAGAACTGGACAGACCCAGACAGACATCTGACCTCCTCTGCTTGCTCGCTGTGTGGCCTCGGGGAAGTTGCTGACCCTCTCTGAGCCTCTCAGCTGCCTCCCTCGATTAAGGGAGTAATAACAGCATTGGCCTCATAGGGTTGCTAGGTGGACTAGATGAGAACATGCTTGTAATGTTCTTAGCACAGTGCCAAGTATGTAACAAGTGCCCAATACCTAAGGTTAACAGTAGTCTCCTTTAATTTTTAATAACTCTCATACTTCTTCCAATATGGCAGCCCAAACAGATAGGAACTCCTCCAGTTTACTGGCATTCTTAACTCATATTACCCATCTGTGGTCACTTCATGGGATTATCAGATGTGCGATCAGGAAGGAACCTGGGAGATTAGCTACTGTCTCTCCAGAAAAAGAATGTCGAAGGTGATACAGCAAATGAGCTTTCCAACACTACTTCTTAGAGGTCTCCTATTTCCATAAACTTTGCTGTTTTAGTGCAGAGTTCCAGACAGCTAGGACCTTGAACAAGGTCAGAGGCAGCTCCCAAGGGAGGCTGGTGGGGCCCAGAGAGATTGGCAGCACCCAGTTGGAATCGAGTATGTCTCCTGAAAACCCTCCTCCTACCCTCATCTCCGTCTGAATACATCAATCCCATTTCTCTCCTGTGTTTAAAGCAAATAAACCAAGTGTCTTAATGTCAGCATGACGTGGTGTTTAATTTGCATCTCACCACGGAATACAAGACTTAAGAATGACAAGCACAAGCGATTTTCATGGAAACCAAATGACAGAATGTGAACCCAGACTTGTGGCTGTGCCCACTCAAGCTGTGATCTCATGAGCCGTTGTCAACCAGGCTGGATTTGCTCCCCAGATGAGGACTCTCAGGGCAAACGCATCAAGTATTATTCAGGTGTTTCTGCAGGAAGCGCTCTTCAGAAGGGCCTTTTGAAAGGCTGTGTAATAGCGCAGAGCTGACAGACCGTGTCTGGTGACAGGGAACACGGACAGCAATTAAAATAAGCAGAAACCTAGCAAGGAAGGGCATGTGGGCCTCACAGTAAGAAGCCCCCAAAGAGGGGAGTTTCCAGGACCGGCAAACTCAGAGACTCTGGGGCCTCAGCAGGGACTCAGTTTCTTTCCATATCCTCTCACTGCCATCCTTGACTTGAGCGTCTGCAGGCTGATGCTCCTCACTGCTCTCAGATGGCTGCTGCAGTCATCGCACATAGCTGCCCGCGTCCAGGAAAAGGGAAGGGCCTATCTTATTTCCCTCATTGCACAGACTACCCCTCACATCAAGCTGGCTTGAACTGCATCATGTGACCATGGCTAAACCAGTTCCACAGTAAGGGTAAGATCACAAAGATTGGGTTGGACCAATCAACAGACATTTCTTAGGGCTGGCGCCTAACCCACTTCCCCTGAAGAACCTGCGGCTCAGTGTAAGGTGAAGTGAATAGGGGGTTCTCTTTGTAAGGAAGTGAAGACCATCATCCAGAATGCCGGCACTATCCGTGTGATCCTAACTTCCCAGATACCTGCCACATGTCCATCAAGGTGAGCTTGATGGATCAGTCCCGTTGAGGTTCAGGGGGAGTGGGGCAGCCTGGAAACCTGCAATCCTGGGTCATAGTCATTCCCTGGAGTTCTCCACCTCCCCATCGATTAAGACATGGGCTTGGATCAGATGATATCTAAGGTTCCTCTCACTACTAATATTCTCTGATAAATCTATCAATCAAAAATCCAATGATCCTCATTTTAGCTACTTATCGTGAGAAATGCCTAATAAAATTCTAATGAGATGACATGCTCCTTTCTGGGCTTCCTAGGTGGCGTTAATGGTAAAGAAGCCACCAAGCCACCCGCCAATGCAGGAGATGAAAGAGAAGCAGGTTGGATCCCTGGGTGGGAAAGATCCCCTGGAGTAGGAAATGGCCACCCACTCCAGTATTCTTGCCTGGAAAATTCCATGGGCAGAGGAGCATGGCTGGCTACAGTCCATGGAGCCACAAAGAGTCAGACATGACTGAGCAACGGAGCACACACATGTTCATTTCTATGGAATTCTTTGCCTTTCCCTCATTCAGGATGATGCGCCATGGGAGGGTGAGAGAAAATTAGAGAACACGGGCCCCCAAAGCCATGATGACTTATTACAGTGAGTTAGTCCTGAGTGGACTCTAATATGCTGTCCCTGTGTTTTCTTCCTGAAGATGCATGGAGGTGTCTATATAATGTTTGAGCACATGTTAAACACCTGCCTCAACAAGCCCAGGTGATCACATGCATTCTCTTGACAACTATGTACTGAGCCTCTGATACGTTAGATGCTGTGCTGGGGGCGAGAGATTTCTTAGCTTGCTGTGTGTTGACTTCCAAGATGAGCTGAAGGCATTACCTGCCTGAATCCAGCCACATCCAGAGCATCTTCCTTTTGTTTTAGGTCAGCAGGGTTCCTCTGCCATTTAGAATTTGCCAGGCTCCTTCCTCGCACTGTGGGTCTGTACCCACACCTGTCTGGCATTGTTCTGAGAGTGGTGGGGGCAAAATGCACCATGCAAATCCACACCCTCTGATTTGGAGGGCCCAGAACAAGGTTCCATGGAGAAGGCAATGGCACCCCACTCCAGTACTCTTGCCTGGAAAATCCCATGGATGGAGGAGCCTGGTAGGCTGTAGTCCATGGGTTTGCTAAGAGTCGGACACGAGTGAGCAACTTCCCTTTCACTTTTCACTTTCATGCATTGGAGAAGGAAATGGCAATCCACTCCAGTGTTCTTGCCTGGAGAATCCCAGGGACGGGGGAGCCTGGTGGGCTTCCGTCTATGGGGTCGCACAGAGTCAGACACGACTGAAGTGACTTAGCAGTAGCAGCAGCAGAACAAGGTTCCAAACAAGACAGTGTATGTCAAGTGTGGAATTGTGTGATAAAATCCTTAGGGCTGAGAGTTGAGGGACCAGGGGAATAGGGGGCTCCCCAGAGGAGTAGGAGCTAAGCTGAGTGCTGAACACAAGGTGGGATTTATCTTCTAGAGTAGAGATGGGGCAAGCCTTGGGCAAGGGGGTCGAAGAATGGGTGGGAAGCCAAGGCCGGAGGGACCCATCAGGGCGGTTATGCAGGGTGAAGAGAAACAGGCTCAGACCGGAGGCGGTACTATTTATCCTTCCTCCTAGTCTCCAGAGTCTGGTATCAAGTAGCCCTTTAATTAATTACTTAATTTACTTTGGTCCCAGGGGCCCGCGCCTGTGATCCTGTGTCTTTCTCGATAATTGGGATCGGTGAGCAGGTTCCCGCGAACGCAGGAGCAGGAGCCCTGAGGCTTGCGCATGCGCAGTTCACTTTCGCGAGCCTTTCCCCAGGTATCTGGGTTCTCTAGCACCACGTGGACAAGATGGGCTCCTCCCATCAAGCCTGGTTCTGCAGATCTCCGCACTCTAGCCCTTCTATTTAGGCACACGAATGATGATGAACAGAGCTGGAAATATAGACAGAGACTGACGGATTTCCTGGACTGCGTGAAATGAAATTCTGTAAGCAAATGTTCTATGTCATTTAAAAGAGCAAGGCTATTCTGAGTGGGATGCTCTTGAGAAAAACGCTGGACCAGGGCTCTCCAGCCTCACTCCGGTGCAGCCGCAGCTAGGGGCGGGGACATATAAATAGGGAGGTGGGCTCCTCTCCAAGCACCTTTACAGTGTAGCCCTACAGATATACTTTTCAGAGGCTGTGCCCCCAAGAGAACACTGAGGGAGACCTCATGGCAGAAAGCAACCCCCACGGAGAGAGGCAGAGAATGAGAGAACCCAGCTAGGGGGAACACCAAAAAGACATTCCAGTCGAGGAAAGACATGTACACATTGGTATATCTAAAACGGATAACCAAAAAGGACCCACTATAGGACGGGACCCCGTATAGCACGGGAAGTCTGCTCACATGGGAGCTCTGCTCAATATTCTGGAATAAACTAAATGGGAAAAGCATCTGAAAAAGAATAGATACATGTATATGTATAACTGCATTACTAACTGTTCATCTGAAACTAACACAACAGTGTTAATCAACTATGCTCCGACACAAAATACAAATTAAAAGAAAATACAATTTTTAAATGGCCAAAACAAACAAACAAAGATGTTCAGGCCATGCCTTTGTCTCTTTAAGGTTAGCTGAACAATGAAAGGCAGTTTCATTGCCATGTTGATCAAAGAGGGAGAACAGTGGAAGGGGTAGGTAAGAAAAGGAAAGGGGAATGAAATAAACTAGAATGTGGGCAATCTATTATAACTTTATTTGCTTTATCATTCCCGAGTATGGCTTCCCAGACAGTGCAGTGGTAAAGAACCCTCCTGCCAATGCAGGAAACATGGATTTGATCCTTGGCTGGGGAAGATGCCCTGGAGGAGGGCATGGCAACCTACTCCAGTATTTTTGCCTGAAGAATCCCATGGACAGAGGAGCCTGGCAGGCTACAGTCTGTGGGGTCACAAAAGAATCGGACACGACTGGACGACTGAGCATGCACACACGCATGCACAATGCCAAGTAAGTCCTGTGACTCTCCAGCGCCGTCCTGGAGGAGAAAGTGAGCAGTCCCTCTCCCCGGATGTGCAGCCCGCTGACGGGAAGAGCATCCCCAAACATCGCACCACAGGCCAATCAAACTTTCTAGTCCCTGCCCGATGAGATGATTTGTTCTGGGAGGGCCTGAATGGGCCTGTGCATCAGCTGTGGACGAGCCAGGCCTGCAGGGCCACAGCGTGTCCTTTCCCTGGACACCAGGATGGAGGCTGGAGGTGCACTCCGGGCCCCAGCTCGGCTCTGGTGAAAGGCAGAGAGCCTGTGGCTTGTCCAGGGGAACGGCTCCTGCCAGCAGGGAGCTCCTGCTTCAGACCCATGTGTCTCCTTGATCAGAACCACTCTGCCTCAAAGGCTGTCTCACTTTTCTTTTCCCAGTGAAGGAAAAAGGAGCAAGGGGGATCATAGGAGGCAGGAGGAAGGTCTGGCCTCGGAGCTCGGCTGGCAGCGTGCACCTTGCACGAGTCCAGGGAGCAGAGTGCATTTGGAGCCTCGGAGTCACCGGAAGGAACACTCCCCACAAGGATCTTAAGTTAAAAGATGGGACTTGCCTTATGTCCATAAGGCCAGTGACCTGGCATCCCCAGGCCCTGGAGCCAGGACCTGCTACTTTATTTGCAGGGGCTCACTGCAGAACAAGTATGTGAGCCTCTTATTCAGGAGGCAGGAATCTAGTGTCATCACACCACCAAGATACAGCGCCCCTCTTTTCTTCTGTGGCCTCTCAATGGGCCACAGCATTTCTTCTTTGCTATTTCACACCATGCTCTCTGAGCCCTGGGGTACTTGTGGGGTTAATATAAGCCCAGGCACTGGGGGTCTTATCAGGTGGTGCCCTGGCTCAGGGGTTGTGACCTCCAAAGTATTGTGGCCTTTGCACCAGGATGCATGAGGCAATGGGGTCAGGTTGGGGGAGAGGGTTGACCCTGAACAGCTGCCCACTGAACAGACCCCAATGCTGCCAGCTTGGGGTGGAAAGGGCTTTGCAGTGCCCCAGGCGTGCTGCCCTCCCGACCCAGCTGTGTCCATGCCCTGCTGGTGGGTATGAGATGGCAGCAGTAACTGTGCGGAGTGGAGGGGGAACATTAGGTGGGACCAAGGGAGGCAGGCTCTGAGAGCCCATCACAGGGAGGTGGTCTACCCAGAGCCTAGGGCTCCAAGCCCCTGCTGCACGCCCCAGGTCCCACTGGACTTTGCTTACAAAACACAGATGCGAGGAACAAACTTAAAAATTTCAGGAGGACAACTGCAGAGCATTAAACCAAATGTGGGCAGTCTGAGCATGGGGCTGTACGACACTGCACGGTCAGCGGCCCATGAAGCTGCTCCTGCTTAGAATGCAGGTTTCCTCCACCTCTGTCCTCCTCTGAAACACAGTGCTCAATGCATAGGCTGTCTTCCAGGCTCCTGTCGGGGGGTGGGGGCAGATCCTGCCTGTGATCTACCGGTAACCGATCTGCTCGAATGCCCCTACTTAGCTCACTGCTGTAAAGGTGGAAGAAAATTCTGCACACTATTTCCAGGTAACCAAGGTGGTGACAGCTTTGGAAGCTCAGAGGAGGCTCTGCAGAGAAAGGATTTTAAATAAGTTGGAGTCCCATGTAATTAAAATAATCTCGAATTAAAATTGCCACTTCAGTAATTGCTTTTATATTACAATATTTACTACCATTGCCGTTGTGTAACTTATCTCATTAATTACCTCTGGAAGAAAGTTAGGCAATGAATAATTAATGAGATGTGATAACCGAGGGAGTAATAGGGCTTAAGACACAGAGCTTGGAAGTGCCACCTGCATGTGGTCCCATTAACGAGAACCTCGTAGCCAGAGGGGCACAAGCTGGCAGGGGATGCTGTGTGCCCATCCCCCGGAGTTCTTCCAGGTCAGCACAGAAATCTCTGGGGCTTCCTCCCAGACGTGGAAACAGGTCAAGAATTCTCCTCGGTGGCAGCAAGAGAAAGCTTCCGCTTTATTGAAAACAGACAGTCCTTGGCACAGATAACTCAGCAAAATATAAATCAGAAATGGCACCAAAGGGTCAGCACAGTGCTGAGGCAGCAGTCCGTGCCTTCTGTAAAGGGGAGCCTGATGTTTTCCACCAGGACATGGACGGCGGGCAGGGGATGCGCAGGGAGTAGGAATGCAGTCAGGTGCCTTTGATCTGCATGTGGTACCCACCCCCTCCCCCCCACACGGAGTTCCAAACAGGCCAACACTTGCTCCAAGGACGACACTCTCTGCAGGCACAAAGACACACAATCGTCCAGAAAATCAAACAGAATCCTTGTGCACTGTCCTACTGGGAGTGAGGTGCTTATTCTATTCTCTGAAAAGAGAGAAAATTAGTTTTCAAAGAAGCACTCTTGGAGAGTGAGACAGAATTGTGATTTAAGCTGCACTGATAGTTTGTATACACATGGCCCTCCAAGATCTGGACATTTTCTGATGTAATTTCCAATGAAGATCAGATAGTTTCACAGATTACTTTTTAGATGGACTTTTGATCAAGATATGCTGTCTGTAGGGTTGCCAGATAAAATACAGGGCACCCTCTGAAATTTGAATTTCAGATAAACAATGAATAATATGCAATATTAGGGATATACTTGGAGAAGGCAATGGCACCCCACTCTAGTATTCTTGCCTGGAATATCCCATGGACAGAAGAGCCTGGTAGGCTGCAGTTCATGGGGTCTCGAAGAGTCAGACACGACTGAGCAACTTCACTTTCACTTTTCACTTTCATGCATTGGAGAAGGAAATGGCAACCCACTCCAGTGTTCTTGCCTGGAGAATCCCAGGGACAGGGGAGCCTGGTGGGCTACCGTCTCAGGGGTCGCACAGAGTTGGACACAGCTGAAGTGACTTAGCAGCAGCAGCAGCAGGGATATACTTATCCCAAAGTTTTTCTTGTATCTTTATTTGCTAAATCTGGCAGCCTAAGGTTTGTGATCTTTCTAATCCACCCATTATAGAAACGTGTGGTGTCAAGCACGGAGGAAACACTCCTGGAAGGTTTGTGAATGAATGCATGGTCTGGTATGTCTGGCAAACAGCATCACCATTAAGTAACATGCAGGGACTTCCTGCTCGAAGTTGTGCACAGTGTCTTCTGGGTTATTTGACAGGATCCGAGATGGAATAACATGTGAGAAGATTAATTATAGTTAATCATAGATTGGGAAGTCTGAGGATCTGGGAGTTCATATTTCAAGTTGCCTAAACTGTATTTTAAGATCAATGTAATACAACAGACATTTTCGCGGAAGCACAGTATCAGTGAAAAAAAATGTTGCCATATCAGTAAACAAAGGGTGTTACAGCCATCAAGCCATCACATTAGAGCTGTTTCAACCACCCAGAGAGTGCCTCCCGAGGAGACTCAGGATGAGAAAACGCAGGATACTGGCTCCAGTTAGCTGAGGTGCACGTCAAAGGAATGATTTCGATGAGCCCCTGACTCTTGTATTTTGCCAAGAATACAAAAGTGCTAAGTTCTTTAACTTGAGATATCTGGTTTTCTTTAATTAAAACAGTAATCTCTTGAAGTTCTGACTACCTGGTCTTTGTTGCAAAAATTCCTGTATATCCTGGCTCCTCCCTTAGCCCTTTGGAGCAGTCCCTCAGAGCTATCTGAGATGCTGTGTCCCGGGCTTAACTCCTCAGTTTTGTCCACTGAATAAAACATAATTCTCAACTTTTAGGTTGGGCACTGGTTTTTAGTTGACCATAGTTTTAGTAGACCATAGGAAAAAAATAATATGGAGAAGGCAGTGGCACCCCACTCCAGTACTCTTGCCTGGAAAAATCTCATGGACGGAGGAGCCTGGTGGGCTGCAGTCCATGGGGTCGCTAGGAGTTGGACACGACTGAGCGACTTCACTTTCACTTTTCACTCTCATGCATTGGAGAAGGAAATGGCAACCCACTCCAGTGTTCTTGCCTGGAGAATCCCAGGGACGGGGGAGCCTGGTGGGCTGCCGTCTATGGGGTCGCAGAGAGTCAGACATGACTGAAGTGACTTAGCAGCAGCAGCAGCAGTCAGAAAATAAAAGGATGATACCATCTGTGTCTATTTCAAAGTCACAAAATTCAGGGTTAAAATGTTGCCTTTTAAAGCTTTTGAATGAGCTGAAAGGGATGAAAAGTAAGCCTTATGTAACCACTTTCTCAGTGAAACAAAATTTGTTCACATCTCCACAACTGCAGCACTGCCAGCTAAGGTAGAAACCTAATGTGGCCATAGTTAGAGATTAGAATTTCTGTAAAAAGAAAAGGTATTGAACTGGTTTCCAGAGCAGGTGTAGAGAGTGTCCACACCCCAGGGCCTTTAGCACATCCTGACTGTCAGGGTTCCACCTGCCCTGAGCTGTGTGCTGCTGCGCTTGGTGATAATGTTGGAGTAAATAAGTACCTGCCCTCCTTGGGCTGTTTCACACAAAGAAAGTGGGGACTTTAAAGCTAGAGCTGATTTTCCAAGCTTGTGCTCGCTGTTGTTTCCACTTTTAATCTCATGCCACAGGCAAGGTAGAAAAGTCCTCGGAAAGGAATTCTACTCCTTCAGGCCTTATTGGACCTTCCTGCTACCCTGGATGGGCTTCCCTGTTGGCTCAGACAATAAAGAATTTGCCTGCAATGCAGGAGACCGGGGTTCAGTTTCTGGGTTGGGAAGATTCCCTGGAGAAGGGAATGGCTATTCACTCTAGATTTCTTGCCTGGAAGAAGTCCATGAACAGAGGAGCCTGGTGGGCTACAGTTCATGGGGGCGCAAAGAGCTGGACATGACTGAGTGACTAACACCATCCTGGATGACGCTTACCCTTTTTAGAACATGTAGGGAGGATGGAGAGGTAGGTGAGGTCTTCAGCACACACCAAGTTTCATTCCAGATTCCTCTTAGGGAGCTGCTCACGAGGCCAAGTGACCCAGCCCCTCAGAAACTCTACCCTTGTGAGGGGTGAACTCATTAAAACCTGAGTTTCCTGGAGAAGCCTGCCTTGACTAGGGTTCTAGCATTAAGACTGCCAACAGGGACTTCCCTGGTGGCCTGGTGGTGAAGACTCCACACTCCCAACGCAGGGGACTCGGGTTGGATCCCTGGTCAGGGAACTAGATCCCGCGTGCCAAAACTGAAGATCCTACACGCTGTAATGAAGGTTCCATTTGCCACAACTGAGGCCCGGTACAGCCAAATTAAAAAACAAAAACGAAAACTTCCAACAGATGGTCTTCCTCAGAAAGCTAACAGCGGAGCTACCGTGAGGATGCACTGCACGAAGCTTGAAAGGAGAAGGTTAATGAGTAACGTGTTAAATAGTAACTGAAGTCACAGCCATGGTGACAGCAAATGGAAGATGAACTGTAGTGACCACCAACTGCTGGTGTTCAAACACCTGTCATGGAACCAAAGAGAAGATTTCAAACACCATCGTCATACTTCCCTCCAGAAGTTTATCAGCTAATGAGGAGATGAGGCCCGTGGAGGATGGTGGCCTGGGGAGAATCAATGGGGCACTCTCACACAGGAGTGACACCGCAGAGGGACCCAGACCTTGAAGGAGCACCAGTCCTGGGCTCCCCTCATGGAAGGGCTGACTTTTTAGGGGACCCAGGGTTTCTTCTTTTAATTTCAATTTGCTTGCTTCTTGGAAGAAGAGTTATGACCAACCAAGACAGCATATTGAAAAGCAAAGACATCACGTTGCCAACAAAGGTCCACAGAGTCAAAGCTATGGTTTTTCCAGTAGTCATGAATAGATGTGTGAGTTAGACCAGAAAGAAGGCTGAGTGCCGAAGAATTGATGCTTTCGAACTGTGGTGCTGGAGAAGACTCTTGAGAGTCCCTTGGACTGCAAAGAGATCAAAATAGTCAATCCTAAAGGAAATCAACCCTGAATATTCCTTGGAAAGACTGATGATGAAGCTAAAGCTCTAACACTTTGGTCACTTGATTTGAAGAGCTATCATTGGGAAAGACCCTGATGCTGGGAAAGGTTGAGGGCAGGTGGAGAAGGGGGTGACAGAGGATAAGGTGGTTGGATGGCACCATTGACTCAATGGTCATGAGTCTGAGCAATCTCCAGGAGATGGTGAAGGACAGGGAAGCCTGGCGTGCTGCAGTCCATGGGGTCGCAAAGAGGAAGACATGACTGATTGACTGAATAACAACAACAACAGCGTTTCATCAGGGATGGCAGAGCGGAAATGCAGGAGGGCATTTCAGAAGGCAGCAGCCACAGCTAAGTCTGGAGGACAGGGGAGGCCTGCGGGGTGATGTAGGCCATGGAGGAGGGCTCAGTCCAGGGGCGAAGGCCCCTGGGGGTGGCCTGGCCTGGTTGTCTGAGCTTCTTCCTTGGCCCCCTGATTAGCATTCTAGAAACTGCAGGGAGCCTTCTTTCCCAAAGAACTGCAGCCTCAAGTCAATGAAAGGATGAAGTTAGATTTCCCCTCACTGGTGGCCTGATTCTCGTGTGAACTGCTGCCTATCACCACCCATTCCAAACAAATGTCCTTTCAACTCTTCCCCATCTGCCTTCATAACCAGAGCTCTTAATCTATAGTTGGAAATGAATGGTTTATGTCGAAAATGTTTCCTAACACGGACACATATTCAGAATTAGTTATAATTAGTGTGGATATATAGTTTATGGTTTAAACCAGGATAATTTGCTTTTAAAAAAAAAATTGGTAAAATACACATAAAAATAAAATTCACCATCCTAGTCATTTTAAAATGTACAGTTCAGTGGCAGTAAGTATATTTGTATTGCCTTGCTAACATCACCACCATCCATCTACTAAACTCTTTTCATCTTACAAAACTGAACCTCCATTCCTGTTAAACACTAGCTCTCCATCTCCCACTCTTGCAGCCCCTGGCAACCCCCATTTTGCTTTCTGTCTGGATTTGACCACTCTAGATATTTCATCAGAGAAGGCAATGGCACCCCACTCCAGTACTCTTGCCTGGAGAATCCCATGGATGGAGGAGCCTGGTGGGCTACAGTCCATGGGGTCGCTGAGAGTCGGACACGACTGAGCGACTTCACTTTTACTTTTCACTTTCATGCATTGGAGAAGGAAATGGCAACCCACTCCAGTGTTCTTGCCTTGAGAATCCCAGGGACAGGGGAGCCTGGTGGGCTGCCGTCTGTGGGGTCGCACAGAGTCGGACACGACTGAAGCGACTTAGCAGCAGCAGATACTTCATACGAGTGGAATGACACAGTTTTTATTTTTTTGGAACTTGTTTCACTTAGCATAATGTCCTCAAAGTACATAATATCCTCAAGGGACATGTTAGAATTTCTTATTCTTTTTTTGAAACTTTTTGGCCATGCCATGCAGTATGTGGGATCCTAGATCCTTGACCAGGGATTGAACCCACACCCCTTGCACTGGAAGCAAGGAGTCTTAACCACTGGACCGCCAGGAAAGTCCAGAATTTCCTTCTTTTAAAGGCTGAATAATATCCCATTGTGTTATGCAGACACCACATCCTGTTCATCCATTCATCCATCTATGGATATCTGAGTTGTATATAGCAGTTGGACATATCTGATCTGGATATATCATAGAAGATATCTGTGGATATCTTCTACAGCTTGGCTATCATGAATAACGCTGCTATGAACATGGGTCTGCAAATACCTCTTGGAGATCCTGCTTTCCATTGTTTGGGATACATATCCAAAAGTGGAATTGCTGGATCATGTGTAATTCTTTTTTCATTTTTTGAGGAGTTGTCATTTTTCTTTTTCTATAATGGCTGCACCATTTTACACGCCCACCAACAGTGTACACGTGTTCCAATTTCTCCACATCCTCAACAACACGTGCTGTTTTGTTTTTTTCCTGGTAGAGTAGTGGTAACTCATTGTGGTTTAAACTGGGACCCTTTCACCAGTGGGGGAAGCACAGCTCTTCATTACGCTGGGGCGCATGGTGACTGCAGCTACGTTCAGCCTGGGGAATGACCCAGGAAGTGCTGCTCCGGTGACCTCAGATCTGGGGGCAAGGAGGCCAGGCTGCAGCACTCTGCGGAAGAGCACATGCCGGTCTTCAGAGGGGCCCTGTTCCTCCCTGTCATCTATCTGCTGGCATTCCCAGCTTGCATAGGTGGAGGAAAATTTTGCAGATTACTGCCAGGTAACCAAGGTGGTGACAGTTTTGGAAGCTCAAAAAGGCTCTGTAGAGACAGGATTTTAAATAAGGTGGTGCCCCCGAGCACTGTTATTGATTGCATAGTAAACATAAAGAAAATGTAGGCTTGTTGAAACACTCTGGTTAGAAGAGTGGGCATTTGGACCTGGCTGGGCTGATAAAAAAAAGGCAATGAAGTTAACTGCAATGCTATACTCAGACAGCTAGTTAGCTATGTGCTTCAAATAATCCACATCTCTTAACTAGATTTACGTATATACCTGGTCATTTCACTTTAGATCAGGGCATTTTATATGATAATTTTTGTTTATGACAAGTCTCCATTTATGCGTAAAGATTTATTATGTAGGCCAATATTGATTATGAGTGAAGCTTTAGAGATCCTAATAAAATATACATGCATTGAACAGAGAACAAATTAGTGGTTACCAGCGGGGGCAGGGAAGGTGGAATGTAGGGTCAGGCAGAATTTGTAAAAAGGGTTATTGTGGGATTATATGAAATCATGTGTGTAAAACTTTTGAAAACTGTAAAGCACTACAGAATTGAAAAAAAACTTTCAATAGAAAATTAAAATAATAAAGGCAGATACTAATGCAATTACTGATAAATTAAACAGATGAGTCAGTTCTTAATATTGATAAGACTCTTTGCTTTAACAACAACAACAAAAAATATAGATCCATAGATTGCTATCTGATGTGAAGAACTAACTCATTGGAAAAGACCCTGATGCTGGGAAAATTTGAGGGCAGGAGGAGAAGGGGACGACAGAGGATGACATGGTTGGATGGCATCACTGACTCAACGGATATGAGTTTGAGCAAGCTCCGGAAGTTAGTGATGGACAGAGAACCTGGTGTGCTGCAGTCCGTGGGTCTCAGAGTCAGACACGACTGAGCAACTGAACTGAGCTGATGGACTGCTACAGGAAACCACCTCATGGGAAAGCTGGATCTAATGAACATAGAAATGGCTCAGGATTGGGTGGCAACATGGTGATCTTGGTGATTCAGGATATTCATGTGAAGAGAGATTATATCAGAGATTTACAAAGACTGTGTTCTTTATCCTGAGTATCTAATATTCCAGGTTTCCCATGTCTAGTCTACTAAGTGCCTCAAGTAAAGAAATAAAATCAGCAATCATACAATTTTAATCTTTCCTAAGGAGATGCAAGAGACGTGGGTTCAATCCCTGGGCTAGGAAGATCCCCTGGAGGGGGAAATGGCAACCCATTCCAGTATTCTTGCCTGAGAATTCCATGGACAGAAGCCTCGAGGGCTATAGTCCACAGGGTCGCAAAGAGTTGGACATGACTGAGTGACTGAGCATGCACCCACAATTTATGTATTATTTTAGAACTTTAACCAAATCTACACAAACGAAAACATTTTCAAGGCTTTACAGTGGATAGTATTCAGATTCTATCCCAAGTACAGAAAAGGAGGAAACCACTATTAAGGTATTTTTCAGCCGACACCATCCTATTAAGAGGCGGTTCTATGAGGAAAGATTATAGTTGTGACACAGCCAATGGTACTTAGCGATATCACAGCTAAGTCTTAACCACTGGACTGCCAGGGAAATGCCCCCAACAGTATTTTGGTAACAGATTATAACTATTACTATAATAACTTGATGACTTTAGTAACTGGGACCACTTAAACTTTTCCAGAAAAACAACTGGACATCAATAGCATCTCTCTATTGGCTTTGGATATATTTAGTTTATGATATACATTTAAAATCGTTATATTTGATGCCATGTTTGCTGTAAACATGGCATCAAATATTACTTTACAGTGGTTTTCTGTCTCTATTTCAGGTGATGGACAGGGAAGCCTGGCGTGCTACAGTCCATGGGGGCGCAAAGAGTCAGACATGACTAAGTGACTGAACTGAACTGATTCAACAAAAAAGGAGAAAAAGTTGGCATAATGGTAAATAAAATATTTTTGAATTAAAATTGCCACTTCAGTGATTGCTTTTGTATTAGAATATTTACCGCCATTTCCCTTATGCAACTTATTTCATTAATTACTTTTGGAGAAAAGTAGCCACCATGCCTAGGTTGGGATGTAAAGGGTTAAGGATGAAGGAGGGAATGGGGGTGTTTTGATTTTATCCATTATTCCTCATCAAGAGTAAGAGCTTTTCAAGTTGCTTTTTCTTTTTTTGCAGCAACTGTATTACTAAAAAGTGGGCCATTTGTAATCAGCCTTTTTTAACAGAGCTCTCTGGCAAAAATAATCTCTCAAAGCCTGACAACAAGGCCTTGAGATGGATAGAATGAGCATTACTATCTCCACTTCACAGAGGAGAAATTAAGCCCCTGTTGGTCTGACATCCCTTCTGATGTCCAGGGAGACTCATGTGGTCTCCACTCCCCAGGAACTTCATTTCACTTGGTTGAGGCAAGGAACTTGGGATGACGGATGACCAGTGCCCAGAGGAACAGTATATGATCAGAGAACACAAGAGATTCAGCAGCTCATTACCAGTGACGAGGGCCACACAGGAGGCGAGTGGAGGTTGCCGTGGGGGCGGGTGGCGAAGGCAGCAGGGCAGGGCGTTGCAGCTGTGACCGGGAGCATGCAGAGGAGGAGCTAGGCACGTCTGTGGGGAGGGGCGGCGAGAAGAAGCCCTGCTCCAGGCAGAAGGAGCAGCAGGTGTCTCGGGTAGGGGGTGAAGACTCCTGAGCCCCGACTCTTGAAATGAGTCTGAAGGGGGCCCAAGGACTCCTGATAGTTGAGCTCCTGCTGTGACATCTCTGTTTTTTCTTTTCCATTACAGTTTATTATGAGATACTGAATATGTGCTATACAGTAGGACCTTGTTGTTAATTTATTTTATAAACAGTACATTGTGTCCATGAATTCCAAACTCCTGATTTATCCCTGCCCCCGCCCCGCAACTTTCGTCTTCATTAATCACAACTTTGGTCTCTATGTCTGTGAGTCTGTTTCTGTTTTGTATATACGTTCATTTGTATCATATTTTAGATTCCATATATAGGTGATATCCTGGTATATGTCTTTCTCTCTTCACTTACATCATTTAATATGATCATCTCTAGATCCATCTCTGTTGCTGCAAATGGTATGATGTCATTCTTTTTTACTGCTGTGGTGGTTTAGTTGCTAAGTCATGTCCAACTCTTGTGACCCCATGGACTGTAGCCTGCCAGGCTCCTCTGCCCATGGGGATTCTCTAGGCAAGAATATTGGACTGGGTTGCCATTTCCTTCTCCAGGGGATCTTCCTGACTAAGGAATCAAACCCAGGTCTTCTGCATTGCAGGCAGATTCTTTACTGACTGAAGTATGAGAGAAGCCCCTTTTATCACTGAGTAGTATTCTATTACATATATGTTCCACATCTTCTTTATCCATTCATATGTCGATGGACATTTAGGTTGTTTCCACGTCTTGCCTTCTGTAAATGGTGCTGCTATGAACATTGAGGTGAACGTATCTTTTGAATTAAGAGTTTTCTCCAGATATACGCCCAGAGGAGGGATTGCAGGATTATATGGTAGCTCTCAGTTTTTGAGGAACCTCCATATTGTATTCCGTAGTGGCTTTCCACAAATTTACATTCCCACCAACAGTGTAGGAGGAAAGTTCCCTTTTCTCCATGCCCTTTCCAGCATTTATTGTTTGCAGACTTTTTGATGATGGCCTTTCTGACCAATGTGATACATCACTGTAGTTTTGATTTGCATTTATCTAATAATTAGCGATGTTGGGCATCTTTTCATGTATCTGTTGGCCACCTGTATTTCTTCCTTGGAGAAATACCTATTTAGATCTTCTGCCCATTTTTTGATTGGGTTCTTTGTTTTTTTGGTTATTTAGTTGTATGAAGTGTCTGTATGTTTTGGAAATTAAGTCCTTGTTGGCATGACATTCCTTCTGATATCCAGAGAGATCTGTGTGGTCTCAACCACCCAGAGCCTTCACCTCACTTGACTGAGGTGAGGAACTCAGGATGGATGACTGGTGAGCAAGGGAACAATGTAAGGGCAGGTTCACATTTTAAAGACTCACGCGAGGGCACAGAGATGCTGTCAGGATGTGAGCAAAATTTGGCCTGTATTTTGAAATGTTAGTGAATAGCTAATATTTCTCCAGCCAGGTGGAAGGGAAAAAAATCTTCAAGAAATATAAGCCTTAGGCAATCATGCTGGCTTGGCTCTCCTTTACTCATCATATAACTCCGTCAAAGCACGACCACAGCGCTTTTCAAGTTTTCCATCATCTTCTATTTTGAGTGCAGAACACAGCAGGAGGTCTGAAATCCCTAGAAGTGCTTGCCTGGAGAAAACAGAAGTGGACTGAGGTCTGTCCTGCCACGCAAGCCCCCAGCGGGATCCTTCGTGGGCATGTGTTCATTCCCGTTTTACGTTCAAACGTGGAGTGGACAGAGACGAAGCGTGACCAAACGTGCCTCTGCTCTGACACTCGGGCAGAGGGAAGGGCAGCCTGTGGTCCTGCGCGAGGCACTCAGGCCTGTGCCAGGACTGTGAGGCCAGGGGTTTTGTCCTTTTGGGGATTCTGTAGGCAGAGCAGGGATGAGGCCCTTTGCCACCAATGAGGTCTGCCAGGCCCTCCCCGCCCTAGGCTATGCTGCCTTCCCAAAACTTGGGCTCCACCCACCTTGGGCACCGGACTCCACCCTCCAGTCCTCAGTTTCCTCATGTGGAAAGTGGGGACAGTGATACCTACCCCAGGGGACAGTCGGGGGGATGAAATGGGGTGACAACATCAGGTCCCAGCAGAGGACTTGGTGTGGCAGCCACGAGGCTCCCAGAGGCCTGGGGGCGGCCTGAAGACCACGAGCCTTTCTCATTCAGCCTTCTGCTCATCCTCCAACAACAGCAAAGGCCCACCTGGCTGTCCTTTCAGAATTCCACTGAGTAGCTCAGTGGCTGGGCAATGACACAAAGAAAACAGGGCCTCCTTCACCTAGTCCTGCCCAGTTCTCTGTGCCTGTGCAGCATGCATGGCTGAAAGGGCCTCTACACATCCTATCTGCCTTCCCTCCCCGGGACCAGGATTCGCCTGGCTGCACAGGGGTCTGTTGTCATTCAGTCGCTCGGTCGTGTCTGACTCTTTGCGACCCCATGGACTGCACACGCCAGGCTTCCCTGTCCTTCACCATCTCCTGGAGCTTGCTCAAACTCATGTCCATTGAGTCAGTGATGCCATCCAACCATCTCATCCTGTCACCCCCTTCTCCTCCTGCCCTTAATCTTTTTCAGCATCAGGGTCTTTTCCAATGAGTTGGCTCTTCACATCAGGTGGCCAAAGTATTGGAGCTTCAGCTTCAGCATCAGTCCTTCCAATGAATATTTAGGGTTGATTTCCTTTAGGATGAACGGGGATTATATCTTCATTTTAAGAAGAGGCACTGTGGCCTAAAGAGGCTTGCTGGCTCCCTGATGGTGGCCAGGGCAAATGGGGCCACTGCGAGGCCAACTGGGGCCTCTGGACTTAAGGTCTGGGCTAGGCTTCTCGCGTCTCCGTCCAGTTAGCAGCAGGGAGCCAGCAAGCTGGTGGACCTGGTCTGCGAGAATGAAAAAAGGGCCACAGCCTTTCCCTTCCCAAGTAGTTGGTTTGGTATCAACATTTAGCCCAACTGACCTGTACTTAATGAATGAGCATGGACATTCCAAATGCTGCCTTGCCAGGCTGGGAGGAGCAGTGAATAGAGGGCAGCATGAAAAGGGAAACTCAAGGCCAGAGAGAGCTCCAGGGAGGGGAGAGGAAAGGCTCAGGAACCCACTCAGTTTGGCAGCAGGTTAGATGGTTGTCCTCGAATAACAGGGATGCAGATGGCCAGGCTCTGATGCCGGCTGAGGAGAGCAGAGGTGGGTACCATATTCTGCTGGCCAACAGGAAGACCCAGTATGACTGCTGGCCTGCCAGCACCTGGCCTGGGAGCCAGCATGGGAAAGGTCAGCCTGCTCCCCTCCAGGGGGGGCACGTTAACCTTTCAACACCAGCAGGGGAGCTCATCGGGCCCCAAACACAGTCAGCAGAGCCAGCAGGCCAGCCTGCCAACGCTGGCCCAAGGCTGCCTTTGGAAGACGTTGGAGGCAGGAGTCAGAGGAGGCGAGTGGCAGAGAGGGGCCGAGAGTGGTGGAGGGACGGGCCCGGTGCCCAGAGTTAGCAGCTGGCTGGGCAGCTTGCTCCAGCTGGCTCAGCATCCTAGGAGTGAACAGTGAACCGCCTGGGTGGGGCTGCCTGGCTGTGGGTGGGGGTAGCAGGGAGAGGACGGCGTGGGAGGTGCTGGCCTGAAAGGCTCTGGGAGCAGAGAATGAAGGCTCCAGGCCTTTGGCTAGTTTTCTCCACTAAAAGGAGATTAAAAACAAAACAAAAAAACAATTGTGGTGTCACAATTTAAATAAGGTATCATCAAAAGAAGCTAAGTAGTTTGGTTTTAAATAAAACAAAACCCCACTAATCTACTAGTTTTAAAACTACCCACCCACCGCAAATGTTTCTCCAGCTGGACTCCCACTTACTAAGGGCACAGACACAAGTGAATGAGTTATAAAGACACGGTGGCCTCGGGGCACTAAGAAATATACATGGGAGATTTTGCTGGTGGTCCAGTGGCTAAGGGGCTTCCCAGGTGGCACTACTGGTTAAGAATCTGCCTGCCAATGCAGGAGACGTGGGTTCGATCCTTGGATTAGGAAGAGTCTCTGGAGGAGGGCGTGGCAACCCACTCCAGTATTCTTGCCTGGGAAATCCTATGGACAGAGGAACCTGGTGGGCTACACTCTTTGGGGTCGCAAAGAGTCAGACATGGCTGAGCACGCACAAGCAAGAGTAGTGATTTAAGAATCCGCCTGCCACTTCAGGGAGCTCAATCCCTGGTCCGGGAGGATTCCACGTGCCTTGGGGCAACTGAGCCCACGTGCCATAACTGCTGACCACGAGAGCCTAGAGCCTGGACGCTCCCAACTACTGAGCTGGTGCGTTGCGGCCACTGTACCCTGTGTGCCCAGAGCCTGGGCGCAAGAGAAGCCAGTGCGGTGAGAAGCCTGCTCACTGCAACGAGAGAGAGCCCATGTGCAGCAGTGTAAGAGCCCGTGCGCCACAGTGAAGACCTAGCACAGCCATAAACAATAAATACACACATTAAACTTTTCTAAAAGTTCACTTAAAAAACTTTCTGTTACCAGAGGCCCCTCTGGATGCATCCTCCTGGCTCAGACCTCAGGAGGTGGGTCCGCAGGAACCCACAGGCACTCCCCCCAAGTCACTAAACCATCTTAATGAGTAATTAGTGGTTTCAAACAGCTTGTTATTTATTTACTTGAAAGACCATTAACGGTTTCTCTCAGGTTGCTCTGTTCTGTGGCGTAAAATACATGTTTGGGGCCTTTAAAAATATGCCTTATTTACCTGGTAGGACTCATTGTCTTCTCTGGAGCTATTACGTTTTATGGTGGAAATTAGTACTGGGGGGCTTTTTAAAAGCTGGTTTTCAGACTCGATAGCCTGCATTTGCTTATGACACTGATGCAGACAGCTGCGCTGACAGTCACTGAGGGCAGTCAGGAACGCTGAGACGGCGGCTGAGAAGCAGCAGCAAGGCGAGCGCGTCCACGTCAGTGAGTGTCCATGCGCACCACTGACCCCGTGGGAGAAGAGGCCCCACAAAGAGTCTCAGCGTTTTCTCTCTTTCCATGGCCCCCAAACAGATCGCTACCGGGATCCCCCAGGTTACCTGAGAGTCACTGCTTTTGAAATAAGGATGATTTACTTTAAAAATAATAAGATGAACCAAATTCTTTAGAAATCGTCTGGAAAAGGTGTCAGGAAATGACCCAGGGTGACTTTTCGAGGTGAGTGAAGTAGGATATTGACATAGGAGAGACAGGTGGCAGGCTCCTCAGGGGCTGGGGTGAACTCACCCAGCACCCAGGGACCCACAGCTTGGCTTTTTTTTTTTTTTAATGGGAGAATAGGCTAGATTAGAACCTATTACAAAGTTGGGAGGAAATAAGCAATAGTAAGGGATAGTTCTTGGGCTTTGTTGATATTTATTTTTCTATACTGTCAAGGTAAAAACATGCTCCATACTATGATTTGTTCATGGTTCCATACATTAAATCCACTCTGTCATATTTTCTTGTCTTCCTGTTTAAGCTTCTCGGCAGGACTTAGAGAATATCTTGTGGTACTTTGATTAGCGGGCTTTCTTAGTGATGCAATAGGGTAATTACTATCATATGGATAGACTAACAAAGCATTTTTTCTATTTATCACCTCATTTAATCTGACCATAAACCTAACAAGGAGGGTATAATTACCATCCTGTTTATGCAACTGAGAAAGTTCAGACTCAGATGAATAAATACTTTTCCCAAATTCCAGCCCAAGGTCAGAGATTCAAAATCCGATGCTTGCTTCATGATGTCTTACAAAAGAAGAGAGGAGATTAGGGAAAGCCGGGCCAGATATATGGTGTTTTTCCTCCTCCTTATCATGGGAGCAGAGACGTGTAGCATAATTTGAACTCACAGCCTTTCATGTGTGAAAGGCATTAAGTTATTATTGAGCAGCCATTCTCTTTTTCTCTAAGTGACTTTATTTCTTTATATTTATTTTTGGCTGTGCTGGGCCTTTGTCGCTGTGAGGGCGTTTCTCTAGTTGTGGCAAGTAGGGGCTACTCTCTAGGTGCTGTGCACGGGCTTCGCATTGCAGTGGCCTCTCTTGTGGAGTACAAGCTCTAGCTCTCTTTATAAATTGGTGGGGTGGGAGGATGTTACTGAAGCTGCTAAGAGCATCAGCTGTAGCATCAGCTGGAGTCAGATAGGCCACACTGTGGCTTTTCAGCCACTAGATTGTGGGTCAGTGACATGTCTCTGGAAACCCAGGTTCCCTAGGATTTCAGAGAGGATATGTGGAAAATGAAACGAAATAAAATTTCATCTCTTTAGGCCCTAAGGGAGAAGGCAATGGCACCCCACTCCAGTACTCCTGCCTGGAAAATCCCATGGACGGAGGAGCCTGGTGGGCTGCAATCCATGGGGTCGCTGAGGGTTGGACACAACTGAGTGATTTCACTTTCACTTTCATGCACTGGAGAAGGAAATGGCAACCCACTCCAGTGTTCTTGCCTGGAGAATCCCAGGGACGGGGGAGCCTGGTGGGCTGCCGTCTCTGGGGTTGCACGGAGTCGGACACGACTGAAGTGACTTAGCAGTAGCAGTAGCAGTTAGGCCCTAACGTTGAATTCCTCCTTCTTGGCTGAGTGGGCTATAGTGAGGAATAACGACAAGTAATGCATGTGAAATGCTTGGTGTTGTACTTACACGTGACAGCTGTACTTAGGCCTCGGACCATAAAGCACACGCCTACATTTAATACACGCAGTAGGTCTGCATGTGTCTAAGTTTCCTCTGAAAGTGAAAGTGTTAGTCACTCAGCCGTGTCCAATTCTTTGCGACCCCATGGACTGCAGCCTGGCAGACTCCTCTGTTGATGGAATTCTCCAGGCTAAAATGCTGCAGTGGGTAGCCATTCCCTTCTCCAGGGGATCTTCCTGACCCAGGAATCGAACCCAGGACTCCTGTACTGCAGGTGGGTTGTGTACTGTCCGAGCCACCAAGTTTCCTCTACCACCCTGTAAACTCCCAGAGAGTGGGATACCTGGGTTTTTTTGTGTCTTGCATAGAGACTGGCTAGACACCTTACCCACTGTGTGGTCTCTATCCTGCAAATGTGCACTGAATGAAGGAAGGAAAACAGAAACATGAATAATTGGTAGAGATCGTATGGGAGGGCATCGTAAGGTGTGCCCATAGTGGGAAGCCTGGCAATGAGGAAAGGGGAGGAAGGGACAGGGAGCAGCCAGAGATCATGTCTAGGTATTAGCAGAACTGTGGCATCCTACAGTTCTCTCTGGTTACTGATTCCTAATTTAACTCCACTCTAATTGAATTGCACTGGATGGTTTCAATTTTTTGAAGGTTTTTTTTTTTTTTTTTGACTTTCTTCCTACTTTTGGATTGTTTAAAAAAAAAAAATCATTCAATTTCCCTGTCCCGTGTGGCAGTTAATAGTGCATCTCAATTCTATAGCATCTTTTAGGCATGGACTCCTCAGTAATAAGCCCCTGACTGTTAAGCTCTGCTTCCTGTGGTGCTCTGCTGCCATGGTGAACAGGCATCATTGCAGCAAGCTATTTTCTATTTTAAGCCCAAAGATGCCATTTGTTGTTGTCATTCAGTCGCTAAGTCGTGTCTGACTCTTTGCAAGCCCATGGACTGTAGCATTCCAGTCCTTCACTGTCTCCTGGAGTTTGCTCAGATTCATGTCCATTGAGTCGGTGATGCTATCTAACCATCTGCATATCAGACACCTTCCGACCTGGGGGCCTCATCTTCCAGTGTTGCCTTTTCATACTGTCCATGGGGTTCTCCAGCTAAGAATACTGGAGTAGCTTGCTATTTCCTTCTCCAGTGGACCACGTTTTGTCAGAACTCTTCACTATGACCCATCCATCTTGGGTAGCCCTGCACAGCATAGCTCATGGTTTCACTGAGTTATGCAACATCCTTTGCCACAACAACGCTGTGATCCATGAAAGGGGAAGAGTTGCCATTGCTTAACCACAAAACATGGGACCTAATTCATTTATTCATTTGTTCATTGTTTTCTTCATTCACCAAATGACTTCTGTGTCTCCTAATTGCCAGGAACTGTGCTAGGTGCTAGGGATAAAAAAAATAGCTAGGCCAGAAATGTAAGGATTATTATAATTATTAGTAGAGACAAAGGATCTACTAATGCTACTATCTAGTAAGCTATTAACATTTGTTAGACTATAAAACATGGCAGGAACCACCAGCCTCTGACCCCATCCAAGCCTGCCTGCTTCCTTGCTGCCTGATGGGGATGAGAAAATTCTACTCCATACGAATCAGAGAACCTGGAGTGCAGCCTCAGCTCCACCACTTGCTGTCTTGTGACCTTGGGTGACTCCATCGCCTGTCTCAGGTTCAGTTTTCTTGTCTGTAAAATGGGTCCCTTCTGTCTCGGGGGGTTGTCGTGGGATCATAATATTAGACAGTCAATGAGATAGGGTTTCTAAACTCTAGAGCTCTTTAAAGACGTTTTGCACGCTATACCAAAGTGACTTTATCATAAGAAGCTGTTGCGCTGGAGAGACTGGGGACCACTGTGGGGCTCGAGGTGAGGCTGATACTTCCCCTCCGGCTACTTTGTCATTTTACAAGTTGGAAATCTGAAACTCTCACAAGCCTCTCCTGCTCCCTGTTCGGACCCTTTGAGAAGAGCCCAATCGTCACCAGTGCCTGGCAACTGTGACTTTCTTCTCCAGATTTCAGGGTCGGTGCGTGAAATGAGACCCGGAAAGTCACCCTGCAGTGCTGGTGGCCACGCCCAGTACACACCCCTCCGCTTGACGGAGGTCGGCCCACTTCGCAACGGGTCAGGAAGGTGAGGCCGAATGCAAAGTGCACCCCTTCCCGCCCCCGCTGCCAGAACCTGCCCTCCCCCGCCCAGTGGTACCATGTCCAGCCTTGCTTCCAGATGTGATCACACTCAAACGGAGGTGAGCCCTTCATTCTAGATGAGTCCTCACTTAATTTCACTATATTCTCCCTAATGGAAAGAGGAGAGTCGATGGGTGAGATTTATTTGGGAAGGGCAAGATTGAGGCGAGCAGATGCACGAGGCTAATGGGGGCTTTCTCTTTACAGAGTCAGCACCTCTGGACTCTGGACCGTGAGGCGCCCGGCGCAGGTGACAGGCTGCTTCTCCCCACGGCCCGCCGGCACCAGCCCAGGGCCCGCTGTGCACACAAGGTACTTCAATGGAGCCTCGTGGCATCAGTGAATAAATCAACGGCAGTTGTTTAGATTCCAGTATAAATGGATCTTGGACCTGAGATACTGCCAGATGGGCAGACCAGGTTACAGTCTGGTGATGCGTCTCCAAGGCTGTAAAAACGGAGCCATTTCTGGAGTCGCAGGCTGACATTTCAGAAGATGATTACATGCACAGTTTAACCATACGGCCATTCATGTCCTTCTAGCCCCACGGCCTTAACAACTGTTTTCATGTTGGCTTTCTTGCTTGTTCCTTTTTTTTTTCTTCCCAAAGTTAAGCACAATCTTTCCCCTGCCCCTCCCCAGCTTCTCATCTTTCTAGCTGAATGTGATTTATTCATACGAAATTATGCTTCATTTTTATAAAACCCAAGTTACTGCAAATGAAGCTGGAGGTTTCACAGAAAATATTAATTCCTGATCTACGGCTATAAAGCAACCTGGCTCGCTCTGCAGCGGCTCTGTTGCTCCGAGACGGATGGAAGCGGTCCAAGGGGATGATTAACTTCTCAGCCCTGCCAGCTGCCTAGTACCCCTCTTGCCCTGGATTTCCAGATTGACCCCCAGCTTCTCTGCCAACGTGCAGTTGCTCAGCTTGATAAATCACATGAATCCTTTTTCTTATCACAGTTAGGTACTATTCACTAGTTAGGAAGGGAAGCTAATGGTATTCAGAGGCACTCTCCATACTGCACACACACCCTGTTTTCTCCTGATAGCATTCTTCATATTCTCCACATTACCAGTGACGCGGCACCTAAGACGTGCCTTTAGAAATGATCCACTGGGCAATTAATCCCAATTCTTCTCTGCCTCTCTCTGCCCCACCCAGCACAATGGTCTGTAGGAAGACGAGATCCTCGAGAGACACATTATAAGTGGGTAAGTAAGAAGGAGCATGTCTCTTTGCAAAGGGTGGTTTTCTTGTCATTGACTGGCTTATCTTGTTGAGAACTTTGCCACCTCTTCCTGATCTTTGCTTTTCTGTTATTTGGGGGCATTGGCAGGCCTCTGTAGCAAGCCAGCTGCCTCTCAACAGCATAAAACTGACAGATGAAAAATTCTGTAGCCATCAGGAGAAAAGAACAAAACCTACCCACCCCATCTTCACTCACCCTTCCCATCACTGCAGGTGGCACGGATGAATTGGGCCAAAGCCTGTCTGGGCTTGGAGTACTTGGGGTATTTTTGTTGAGCCATAAATTAAGCCCATCACTCAGGCAAAACCAAAGAAGGCAACAGGTTTTTCTTGGATGTTTTTTAAATTTTAGTAACGACAATATCACAGTTTGTTTTTGTTTTTTTTTTAAATATATTTTTGGCCTGACAGTGTGTCATGTAGGTTCCTAGTTCCCTGACCAGGGATCAAACCTGCTCCCTGTTGCATTGGAACTTCAGAGTCCTAACCACTGGACCACCAGGGAAGCCCTGGCAATATCAGAGATTTAATTGATCAATGTTGTATATTGATTGCCTTTCCCAGTGACTCTGCAGTAAAGAATCCACCTGCAATGCAGAAACTGCAGCAGAAACAGGTTCGATCCCTGGGTTAGGAAGATTCCCCGGAGGAGGGTATGGCAATCCACTCAAGTATTCTTGCCTGGAGAATTCCATGGACAGAGGATCCTGGTGGGCTACAGTCCACAGGGTTGCAAAGAGTCGGACATGACTGAAGTGACTTAGCATGCATGCACGTGTATTGATTACAGAGAACTCACTGAACTTCAAAGCATTATGGTCTCAACTGTCAGATGTTGGGTTTCTGCTAAAATGTTCCTGGAAACCAGGAAGCTGAAACAATGAAAAGACAGACAAGACTGACCTTCAGAAAACATCCGGATGTCCTCCACACTCTGACATTCCATGTAGATGAGATTTCTACCTGACCTTAGAAAGGAAAGAGCAAAGCCTATCCTGTGAAGGGAGACTTTCTTACGGGGAAGCAGAGGACAACTGGCTTCCTTCAGTGTAGACTCACCCCCCTCCAACAACCCACAGCAGGTAAATCACATTCCATCATCAGGCTGTTCATCTTGAGGCAAAATGACTCTGGTCCTGGATCAGATGTCCTGTGTTCACCAGGTAAAGGGGATGGACATGGGATCACACAGGGGCAAGCGAGCCGGACCCTCAGTGTCACGTGGTGATGGGACACAAACCAGCACGGGCTTTCTGTGCAGCCCCCCAGTCCCAGCACGCAGGCAGCAGCCGTGAGGGCCCCAAAGCGCTTCTTCCAGAGCAGAAACACGCGTGCCTAATCACCATGGAATTTTACATCAAGAGGTGACAACAGGCTGAAAAAATAAAAAGTTTAGGAAACCAGAATGGTTTGTGTGGATGGATGTAGAAATGATTACCACCAGGCCGTAGGGAGTCTGAGGTATGGGGTCAGACCTCTACTTTGGGAAGGTCACAGCCTGGGGTTGTGGGGGGATTTTTACTTAATTCCATTCCCACCCGAGGCAGTTCCTGCAACAAAAGAATTCTAGGCAAGTCATACAGTGGTTGGACCCAGAGTCACATTTCTCATTTTCTAGAAAAGGCTAGTTTACTCCACAGAATACGTAACATGACAGAAAATGACATCTGTCATGTGATAAGCTAGCATTCTCTAATTTAAGAACCTGGAAAACATGAGTCCAGTTAATTCAGTAGGCGTTACAAGTCCTTATTTTGAAGAAGGGTGTTTTAACTGTATCTCCCAACAATTACAGATATTTCTCACTCACGGAAATACTCGTGTGGCCCTGAATTAACAGAAAACAGAGAACAGGAGGTGAAGGCAACTCATTGCTTTGAAAGGCACCGGGTTCCTCGCACTTTGAGCAGGCAAACTGTAGATTTAGAGGGAGATGCTCAGTTACATTTGAAGATAGAGAAATTCGTAAGAAGAGCAGTGACGATGGGAACGTCTGTTTCCAGGCAATGGACTTTTTTCCTTACAGTTTCTGCACTTAGTGGTTATATAACAGCAAGGGCTAAGATTCTAACTTTCGAGTCAATTATTGGGCTTCAGGAGAAGTTTTTGAGAAGATCAGAAAATGTCAAAGGCAATAGTGCTGCTCATCATGAAAGTCCACGCCCATCTTCTACCCAGGACAGAGTCATGTGTCTTTGGGGGAGAAGCCTTAGAACATACCAGTCCTAGTTTCTGATGACTTGTCTTTGTATCCACAACCATGTCTTCAAAGGGAGTCCATATTTTTAAAAAATAGTTCTTGATTCATTCTACCAAAGGCCATAAAGAGATTTTGTGTCTCTTTAGTCGTTTTATTGAAATGTAATTGATATACCATAAAGTTCACCCATTTAAAGCATGCAATTTAGTTGTTTTTATTATATTTACTGGGTTGTGAAATCATCACCACAATCTAATTCTACATAATTTTTATCATCCCAGAAAGAAACCTTGTTACCACTGGCAATGGTATAACATTGTAAACTGTGGGCTTTCTCTTGTTCTCAATGTGTTTTGTTGAAGGAATCACTTAAGGAGAAGAGTCAAAGGGAAAAAAGAAACACTTCGAGAAAAGGAATTAATGTGTCAGATTTTAAATGTGTTTTGATCCAGTCCCTCTCCTCCTCCTACCAACAGACTCAGAGGTGGTATGGTTACCAGCTTTTGCGAAAGTCACAGAAGCAACCCCAGAAGATGACGTGGCAGCCACTCTCAGAGCACACAGGCTTGTGTGGCTGTCATGGGGAAGGCTTTTCAACTGAAATCACAACACTGCAGCTCAGCCCGCCACCACTGAGAAAATGCTTTTCATCTATGTGCATGGATAATTCGCCTAAGTGACAGATTTTTCCTTGGAGAGGCACTGAACTGAGCTGGTTTACACAGGCAATTACTGCTCATTCCACAGAAAAAAAGAACTGGGAAGGAAAGGAGTGGGGGTGATGGTAGCTAGCCAATGCCAAGGTGTCTGCTAGCCTGCTGAGTGGGACGTCTCCTCCAGGTCTTTCTTACTTTGTAAGAACATCACTTGTGGAAAGAAAGAAAACAAGCCTTCGTCTTTACCACCTGATAGTTCTTTAAAACACACACACACACACACACACACACACACACACATACCCCTTGGCGAATGAGAAATAAAAAACCAACCCAAACCAATAAGTGGTCAAGCCTACTCTAGGAAGTAACTTATTATACAACTCCACTCAACTATCTTTATACAGCCTTAGAGGCAAAGCAAGATGTGAAATACAGCTTGAGTATGTTTACTGATTAGGTTTCCATATCTCATTCAATAACACAAGTCAGAAAAGAGAAGCCAGAGTGAGGAGGAAAAAGTCAGGCACACAGGACTGGGAACTGGGTTCCGTGCATAAAGTATTTCGAGAGAGAATCTCATCAGAAGACAGACAGCTCTAGGGGGAGTATCTGACGAGAACACCCCAGAATAAATGAAGTACTTATTGTTGAAAAATGAGCTCCAATCTCAACCAATCCCAAAGTTCAGAATTTACTGCACCATTCAGGACTTTCCTTCCAAGTTTCTTGTCTCCTGTTTCATCGCACAACGAAGGATTCTCCATACTTTCTATGAAATACAACATGGCGATTTTTGCAGTAATAAACTCCACACATGCATGACAAATCGGAGCATGCAAAATGTTTAACATCCCAGTTCACAGATACTTTAGGGACAAAATCCGATTATGAATTATATGCCACAATAAATAGGGCTCAATGTTTCATAAAGCAATTTATAGTTCATAAAAATGACAAAATGTACCTGTCAGACAGAGCATGGAGGGCCGTTCTCTGGGCTGCCTGCTGGAAGAAAGGGCAGAGATGTTTGTTTAATATTCTGGCTTTTAAATTATGTGCTCAATGAATACTTAAAAAAAAACCCCTGTGTCACCCACATTTTCTGCCAGGTGGACAAATATGAAACTACTAGTAACAGAGTAGAGAACCCTTTTGTATTATTAGGAATATTAGAAAATGAACATTTCTGAAGTTAACTGAAGCCCCTACCTGGGCACACCTGCCACCAGGGGGCGAGCTTGAGGAGGTTGGACACAGCACCAGTCAGACCTATTTCATTTTTACTTCCTGAAATCATTTTTTAACACTATTTTATTCTAGTTTCCTGTAAGAAAAGGATCTGTTTTGGTTCCTTTGCAGTTACATTCCCAACGAAGGTATAATTTTACTCCCAGTTTTCAGATTTATTGATAAAGTCATCACAACTGGATATTGGAACATTGACTGGCTTTGAGATGATATTAGGTGATTATTGATATGTTTTAGACACAGTTAACATAATTTCACACGCTAGTAAAGTAATGCTCAAAATTCTCCAAGCCAGGCTTCAGCAATACGTGAACCGTGAACTTCCAGATGTTCAAGCTGGTTTTAGAAAAGGCAGAGGAATCAGAGATCAAATTGCCAACATCCGCTGGATCATCAAAAAAACAAGAAAGTTCCAGAAAAACATCTATTTCTGCTTTATTGACTATGCCAAAGCCTTTGACTGTGTGGATCACATTAAACTGTGGAAAATTCTGAAAGAGATAGGAATACCAGACCACCTGATCTGCCTCTTGAGAAACCTATATGCAGGTCAGGAAGTAACAGAACTGGACATGGAACAACAGACTGGTTCCAAATAGGAAAAGGAGTACATCAAGGCTGTATATTGTCACCCTGCTTATTTAACTTCTATGCAGAGTACATCATGAGAAACACTGGACTGGAAGAAGCACAAGCTGGAATCAAGATTGCTGGGAGAAATATCAATAACCTCAGATATGCAGATGACACCACCCTTATGGCAGAAAGTGAAGAGGAACTAAAGAGCCTCTTGATGAAGGTGAAAGAGGAGAGTGAAAAAGTTGGCTTAAAGCTCAACATTCAGAAAACTAAGATCATGGCATCTACTCCCATCACTTCATGGCAGATAGATGAGGAAACAGTGGAAACAGTGTCAGACTTTATTTTGGGGGGCTCCAAAATGCAGATGGTGATTGCAGCCATGAAATTAAAAGACGCTTACTCCTTGGAAAGAAAGTTATGACCAACCTAGATAGCATATTGAAAAGCAGAGACGTTACTTTGCCAACAAAGGTCCGTCTAGTCAAGGCTATGGTTTTTCCAGTGGTCATGTATGGATGTGAGAGTTGGACTGTGAAGAAAGCTGAGCACAGAATAATTGATGCTTTTGAAGTGTGGTGTTGGAGAAGACTCTTGAGAGTCCCTTGGACTGCAAGGAGATCCAACCAGTCCATTCTAAAGGAGATCGGTCCTGGGTGTTCTTTGGAAGGACTGATGCTAAAGCTGAAACTCCAGTACTTTGGCCACCTCATGTGAAGAGTTGACTCATCGGAAAA
>NW_011495064.1:5495981-5505130 GCF_000754665.1 Bison bison bison
TGGAAGGGATTGGGGGCAGGAGGAGAAGGGGATGACAGAGGATGAGATGGCTGGATGGCATCACCGACTCGATGAACGTGAGTTTGAGTGAACTGCGGGAGTTGGTGATGGATAGGGAGGCCTGGCGTGCTGCATTCATGGGGTCGCAAAGAGTCAGACATGACTGAGCGACTGAACTGAACTGAACATAATTTCTAAAGAGTCTTTTGGAGATTCACATTGAAATATCTATGAATGCAATTACATGATGTTGGTATTTAAAATAATATAACCAGATGGGAGAGAGGGGGTGGGCATATAAATGAATCGAGACAGCCTTGGGTGGATGACTCTTGAAGCTAGGTGATGAGCACGTTGGGGGAATATTACAGTATTCTGGGAAATTTTGTATGTGTTTTAAAATTTCCATAATAAAAAAAGAAAAAAGAAAATAAGGAGGCCTCCACCTCTCCTTCAGATTCTCCCAGTTTCTCACTCACTTTCCCTTTCCTGTTCTTTTTTTTTTTGCCCACTTGGCTTCCCCCGAATCTATGGAAGGCAGAGAGCACACTCTCTTCTCTGATGAGAAGTCCCACGGGGAGGGGATCAAAGTATGGCCTCAAAGACCAAGGCCTCCTCAGGGTCCACACAGGAGACAAGGAGTGTACATGGTCCGTCTTCACTTTTGACCCAACAGGTGTCAAGGTTTACTGTTTATCAGAGACAATAAGGTCGCCCATGCTCTTCTTCACAGGAGGCAGACAAAATAGAATCTTCAGATTAGAAGAAAGGACACATCAGTACCATTATCCCTATTATAGAAACAAAAGATACCCTTGGTGATAGTAGCATGTCCTTGGATCAGGCAGTCAGACCAACACTTACTGAATTCCTGCTACACAGAGGATGACTGCCCTGGGCGCTAAGGGATGCAAAGGCAAAAGCAGAAGTGGTCACTGTCCTGGACAAGCTGAGTCTCCAGAGAGTTAGAATGGAGGTCCAGGGATGACTTGCAGACACTGATGAGATAACATGCAAATAAAACGGTGAAGCAGGAGCCAGTCCAATATTGTAAAGCAATTATTCTCCAATTAAAAATAATTTTTTAAAAAAGGACAGAGCTAAGAAGGACAGACTAGGGACAGACAGCTAAGAAGGACAGAGCTAAGAAGGGGTGGACATGAGTGATGACTAATGGCTGGTGGATCTTTAGTCACTCAGTCGTGTCTGACTCTTTGTGACCCACTGACTGTAGCCCACCAGGACTCTCTGGTAAGAACACTGGAGTGGATTCCTATTTCCTTCTCCAGGGGATCTTCCTGACCCAGGGATTGAACCTGGGTCTCCTGTACTGCAAGCAGATTCTTTACCGTCTGAGCCACCAGGGTTCTACAGATCCTCAAACAGTGTGTGGAGTGGATAACAGGTGCTCTGGGAATATCTGCAGAGTGAACGCCAACAAAGACATCACTTAGGGGGTCCTTCCCACAGAACTGTGGTCTGGGGGGCGGGGGCCCTGCTGGTCTTGGGCTAGATGGCAGAGAAAGGGCCTGTCTGAGCCCCCAGCAGTGCTTCTCACCTGGGCTCCCCTCGCCCCAGTGCCAAGAGTGTCTGGGTTTGAGTTGGGCGTGTTCCTGTGTGTCACACTCACGAGGGGCTCACTACTGGCGTTTAGTGCCTGCCCCGAGGGTGCTAACGACTTTTAAAAGTCAGGAGCATCCCTGGTAGAATCAGAAACTCTCCCCTTAAAATGACAAGGACATCTCTGTGGAGACACTGCAGCAAAGTAGAAACGAAAGGCAGATTTGAAAGGAAGAAGCCAGGGAACATGAGCTCTGGGCTCAGCACCAGGGACGGAAAATGATATGAGAAACTTAGATAAGTCTGCAAGTGACACAGCCACAGTGAGTTAGAAAAAAACATAACATCTGTTGAACTGGGAGTGGAGAGTCTTATGCCCTGGGACAGGCTCTGCCTTTTATTTATATTATGGACCTGTATTCTGGTCCTCAACCCAGACCTTGGTTTTCAAACGACCTTTCCCTCCCTGAATGGATGCTGAGGGAGCCAGTCGAGGTCCAGGTCCTGGGGACAATCCGAGGGGCAGCTGCCCCTTCCTGCCTTCCTGGATTCCAGGCAGTGAAAGCCCGAGTGTCCTGGCATTCTAGGGTCATGTCACCCATTCAAGACAGGAAACAAGAATGTGCGCTGTGCTTTCTCTTCACGGGGACATGTGAGGGAGCGGAATGAGGCAGGGGGAGGAGGTGAGAGGCTGGTGCAAGGTCTGGAGTCCAGGCTCCCCCAGGACACCGCAGAGGAGGCACACCCTTCTCTCTCCTCTCTCTCCTTCCTCTGTGAGGGCCGCCCCAGAAGCACATTCACAGAACACTCAGCTGGTGCCGGGCAGCCACGGTTGTTCCCTGGTTCCCTTCTAAGGGGGTCTCTCCTCACTCGGCAAGATGGCCTTCATGTTGGAAGGTATCCCTGAAAAGAACTTCAGTCACTCCTGACTCTGTTGGGCTAAGTATACAAAAAAGCATCTGGAACTCCCCAGAGGAAGGATGGCATATGTTATTAGCACAGTCTCTCCGCATCGCCTCAGGAGGAGGTGCTGGAGACGGACTCGTCCTGGAATAACAAAAATCACAGGAGATGCGACTAAAAGTTCAACAGAAATCTCTCGCGTGGCATCTGAATCTTCCCCCAGCCCTGGATGTCAATTTTTTAAAAAGTCTATTGATTCCTCCCTCTCCTGCCTGCAAATACTTCCCACTGGCTTTTGTGATAAGGAAAACACAGCGCTTGTTGATGTGCGGTCTATGCAAGATGACTTAAGAAGCAAAAGCAAAGCAAAACAAACCCCCAACAGAAAACTCAGATGCCCGTCACTAGAATACCTACGAATGGGTGCTTCCCAGGTGGTAGCACCTGCTGAGAATAAGTCCATAGGACTGATGTGGGTGAGGCCTCTAATGCAAGCTGAGCTGAAGCTAGGAGCAAGGGCTGCAGATAGACATGACCCTGGGACCAACAGGTCCTTCCAGGCTTAGACATCCTGCACCTCACCCATCACTCTGCAGTCTGTCCACACAACTGCATGCTCCACTATTTTTAATGCCTGCTTTTAATTTGTAGTTATTCCCCATCATTAGAAACTTAACAGAAGATGGCTCATCATCCATCAAGAAAGGAGATGAGAATATCTTAAATGTTTTAAATAACTCCTTGAGAAAAAAAACCTTATGGCATTAAAACTCTATGTTATATGCCAGAGCAAAGACCACCAACTTTTTTTTTTTTTGCCTTAAACTTTGGCAGTTGCATACTATTTTATTTTACTTTTGGAAAATAATAAAATAAATAAACATTGGAATTAAACAGCAGAGAAAAATTACTTAGGTGACTCATGATTGAAGCCTGAAAAACTACTCATAGTAAACTAGATGAATTGCCCACTTTCCTTTTCTTAAGACTTGTACATTACACAACCGTATTTCTCTCTTCCTAAATCATCATCTTCTCTTGTAACTTTCTTTTTATTCAGCTTCAGCAGAATAGATTGAGAGGGTTAAGAGCATGCATCATTGACTTTCCTGAGTTCATTACTCATTCATGAATGACTCTGAAGGGTAAGTCTATGAGTCAAAACAAGTTTTCTGCCAGAAATAATCATTTTCCAGGTTCTCTTCAAGCAATGACATCTTTTCTGTCTTTATTATAGGAAGCTGCTGCTTGGGAGCCTAATCAGTAGACTTGCAGGTTTCAGTGTACACTAGATGAGTTACCAGTCACAATCTGTTATTGATGGGAAGTTAAAGAGGAAATTAAGTGCTCTTACTGTAACTGGGTAGAGTGGTGAACAAGTTCATGGATACTGGAGTGGGGAGAAAACAAAGGGAAAAGACTGGAATTCAGAGAGGCCTCAGCAAGATCCAGTTTCTTTCTTATTGACAGAAACAGAACATGTGGGCAGAACCATAAAGCAATCTGATGTACCTGTTACGTGCAGGTACTGGGCTCGGCGTGGGTGACGGTCACAACAGACAAGGCTTTCGCAACACTGTACTTGGAACCTCCAGGTGAGCCAGATGCAAACAGTTAAACACGCAGAAGCATTCTAGATGACGAGGGCTATGGACAAAGGGGATAGGAGCTGTGAACCAGAATGTGAAGGGTCCTTGTTTGGGATGAATGTACAAGAAAGGCTCTCTAAGGAGGGGTAACATTGTTGAATAAGAAAAGCATGAATGCAGAAAGAGGAAGGGACAACTGTTTAGTAGCAGAGGCCCAAGGCAGGCCTGGATCCCTGCTTAGTTGAGGAGCTACAGCAAGGTTGCTGTCAGGCACGTTAGTGAGCGGTGGAGACAGTGGCAGGTTGTGGAGGTCAGGTTAAGGATTTTGGACATTATCCACAGCACTATGAAGTCACTGAAAGGTTGACATGAGGGGAAGCTGAGAGAAGGATGTGTGGGACCTGACTGTACGTTCTTTGCAACTTTCGGTGAATCTGTAATTTAAAGAAAAAGAGTAGGGAGAAAGGCAATATGTCTTACACTTTTCAAATACCCCTCTGCCTTCTGTGTGGCAAACGGATTGGGACAGGAAGGGACAAAGTTGAAGGTCACTTGCAGTGATCCAGGTAAGGGAAGTGCATGGGAGCGGTGGAGATGGAGAGGGTTCATGGTACATTTTGGAGGTAGGCTTGAAGAAGTAGTGACTGACTGAATGTTGGGGGTGGGGGCCGTCAGGAATGAGTCCCAGGTTCCTGGCATGAGCATGTGGTATGGATGGAGAACCACTGACTTGGACAGGCAAGATGGGGCGGAAGCAGGACAAAGGCAGAGTTTAGGTCTGGGTGTGTAAAAAACTCTAATTCGAAAAGATACATGCACCCCAGTGTTCACGGCAGCACTGTTCACAATAGTCAAGACATGGAAACAGCCTAAATGTCCATTACCAGATGGATGGATAAAGAAGAAATGGTACGCGTATATGATAGAATATTATTCAGCCACCAAAAAGAATGGAACTTTGCCATTGGCAGTAACATGGATGAGCTTGGAAGGCATTATGCTTAGTGAAGTTATGTCAGATAGAGAGAGACAAATATTGTATGATGTCACTTACACACGGACTCTAAAACATTCAAGAAACTAGTGAATATAACAGAAAGGAAACACACCCAGATATAGAGCACAAAGTAGTGGTTACCAGGGGGAGGGAGGCGGGGGAGGTTAAAGGACTGGGTGTAAGATAGGCTCAAGGAGGTATTGCACAACATGGGGAATACAGCCGATATTTGTCAGTAACTGCAAATGGAAAGTAACTTTTAAAACTGCATTTAAGGAATCTCCACACTGTTTTCCATAGTGGCTGTACTAGTTTGCATTCCCACCAACAGTGTAAGAGGGTTCCCTTTTCTCCACACCCTCTCCAGCATTTATTATTTGTGGACTTTTGGATCGCAGCCATTCTGACTGGTGTGAAATGGTACCTCATAGTGGTTTTGGTTTGCATTTCTCTGATAATGAGTGATGTTGAGCATCTTTTCATGTGTTTGTTAGCCATCTGTATGTCTTCTTTGGAGAAATGTCTATTTAGTTCTTTGGCCCTTTTTTTGATTGGGTCATTTATTTTTCTGGAGTTGAGCTGTAGGAGTTGCTTGTATATTTTTGAGATTAGTTGTTTGTCAGTTGCTTCATTTGCTATTATTTCCTTGGAAATAGAACTGCCTTAGGATCCAGCAATCCCACTGCTGGGCATACACACTGAGGAAACCAGAAGGGAAAGAGACACATGTACCCCAATGTTCATCGCAGCCCTGTATATAATAGCCAGGACATGGAAGCAACCTAGATGTCCATCAGCAGATGAATGGATAAGAAAGCTGTGGTACACATACACAATGGAGTATTACTCAGCCATTAAAAAGAATACATTTGAATCAGTTCTAATGAGGTGGATGAAACTGGAGCCTATTATACAGAGCGAAGTAAGCCAGAAGGAAAAACACCAATACAGTATAATAACGCATATATATGGAATTTAGAAAGATGGTAACAATAACCCGGTGTACGAGACAGCAAAAGAGACACTGATGTATAGAAAAGTCTCATGGACTCTGTGGGAGAGGGAGAGGGTGGGAAGATTTGGGAGAATGGCATTGAAACATGTAAAATATCATGTATGAAACGAGATGCCAGTCCAGGTTCGATGCATGATACTGGATGCTTGGGGCTAGTGCACTGGGACGACCCAGAAGGATGGTATGGGGAGGGAGGAGGGAGGAGGGTTCAGGATGGGGAGCACATGTATACCTGTGGAGGATTCATTTTGATATTTGGCAAAACTAATACAATTATGTAAAGTTTAAAAATAAAATAAAATTAAAAACAAAACAAAACAAACAAACAAAAAAAACTGCATTTAAAAAATGCTAAGATCTCCCCACTGCCCCTCCAAAAGTTTGGATGTGCAAAGTTCCAGTTGCTTACGGGATGTCAAGAGGAGATGCTGAGTAGACAATTGGATTTGTGAGACAAAACTGTTAAATGCCAGTTAAGAACACAACATCAATATGTTTTCGGCAAGTGACAATCACAAGGAGAGAGATGGTTTGGTTTTCTGGATCTGCATTTTGGTATTGGTCTAAGAGAAGCAGATCTAGACTCCAGCTGGGGAGCACACACTTCTGTCTCTGCACTTCAAGTGGGCATGACCTCCATCTGCTACCCAGCATCAGGTTTACGACCAGGACAGTCAAGGAGGTACCACTGCAGCAGTAATTACAATCGCATCCCATCATTGTGTTAGGCTTGCCTCCACATTTAATTACTTGAATAAACACGATCACAGCTAATCTTAGTTCATTTGTGTTTGGCTCTAATTGAAGCAGGCTATGAAATTTACACGGACGCTCACATCTTTCTAGGAATTCTGGCTGGTAAGGCCTTAGTATTTTCTTGCCATTCTTCTTCAAGTTGAAACTTGCATTTATTAACTTATTTCCCTGTTTAATTTCCTTCTACCTCTATTAGCACATTTTATGTTTCATTAACTTAATTTTTATGCTGTTGTTTTTCATTTTGGTCCTAGCTGATGAGTGTCTTTAACTTTATGTTGCAAGTTTCCATTTGGTGTTTTCCAATCCATTTAGCAATATTTGCAAGAAAGAGTCTATATCTTTTCTTTTCAAGTAATAATGAGTACTTTGCATTTTTAGATTTCTAGAAATGCTGTCTAGGAAGCATTTTGCTCAGTGGACTTTGACCTTATCCTGTACCCTACAGGGGTCAGGCAGAGTCAGGCATGACACTATGATTTATCATCCAAATAAGAACAGTTTTGAGAGTGAAATGGGATGCTAACCAGATGAGTGTCACAGACAAGAGGAGAAAATCCTGCTTTCTTGGGGCACAACATACGGTCACTTAAATAAAGATGACTCTACATATATAAACATGATCAGAATGAGCAGCACAGAATTTCAGGAACTGAGGAACTTGCCAAAAAAAAGCAAACAGCTGAATGTGGTCATTTGTGGACAAACCACCCCGACTCTTGGTGTCTCTTTAAATCAGGTCGGTGCTTCTCCTGTTCTTCCTCCAGCTCGTCCTCTGTTTAGAGTCTGCCTACAACCTGAGGTCCTTTTTATGAAGACTGCCTTGACCACTCAGGCTCCTGTTGACCCTCCAACTCTCAAAGCTCCAGGTCAGAACATGGCTTAGAGCTGGGGTCTATTCTTTTCTGGGGAACTTGCCATCTGTTTCACGGGAATTTAGTCTTGGCTAAAACTCAAGTCCCCTGAAGATCACTAAAGGCAGAGATCTCAGCTCATCCTCACTCTGCTGGAAAGAGCCTGCCGTGGATGGACAGCACCTGCAGTGGGATTCGAGGTAGCATGTGAGTAGTAACTTCTAGTGATAACAAACGCTATTATGCGCCACGGCTCTGATTTCAGAGCTTTGCTGAAATGCACTTTTTCCTCTTAGCTGCATATTCTTTCTCTATTTTACTATCTTGAAAAGCTAGGATACACTTTTCTTTAGAGAAATTTTGACTGGTTGTTTTAACTGCATGGCTTTGATTCGCATGTCTACCAGGGATTACTTTGCCAACAAAGGTCCGTCTAGTCAAGGCTATGGTTTTTCCGGTGGTCATGTATGGATGTGAGAGTTGGACTGTGAAGAAAGCTGAGCACTGAAGAATTGATGTTTTTAAACTGTGGTGTTGGAGAAGACTCTTGAGAGTCCCTTGGACTGCAAGGAGATCCAACCAGTCCATTCTGAAGGAGATCAGCCCTGGGATTTCTTTGGAAGGAATGATGCTAAGGCTGAAACTCCAGTACTTTGGCCACCTCATGCGAAGAGTTGACTCATTGGAAAAGACTCTGATGCTGGGAGGGATTGGGGGCAGGAGGAGAAGGGGACGACAGAGGATGAGATGGCTGGATGGCATCACAACTCAATGGACATGAGTTTGAGTGAACTCCGGGAGTTGATGATGGACAAGGGGGCCTGGCGTGCTGCGATTCATGGGGTTGCAAAGAGTTGGACACAACTGAGCGACTGAACTGAACTGAACTGAACCAGGGACTTGATAAAGATAGCAACTGACACTTATTAGTACTTGTTATATCCTATGGAAAGTGCTGATTAGAGTTGATGATACCAGATGGTCTGCTGGATAACATTATCTTAAAATTTGGATTCTGTTACCAACGTACTGATCTGGGGGCCTACTTAAGGTTGGTGGCCATCCTAACTTGGCAATTCAAACCCTCTGAGAGGGATTAAGAGGCACTCTTGTCTCCAGTGAGCATTTCCAGGACATTTTACTCTAGAGACAACTCTATGAACAATGGTGACATTTGCCATGCTGCCCCTTCTGCATCCAGGAGGGGTTTGCCATCACAAGAGAAGAGTTGGGGGCAGCTGCTAAGGGTTAGGAGAAAGAAGGGAAGTGTGGGAATCGTGTGAGCACAGACCCCAGGGGCTGTCCTCCAACCACAGTGACGGATGTCAGATTCCTCCCAGGAGGCGAGGGCCCCGGGGAGGGCCTGGATGATACAGGCACCTAGAGTGATGGGCCATACAGACCATGAGGGCAGTGCCGTGGGTCAGAGAGTCCTGGTGGATTCCTGGGGGAGGTCTATATGGTAAAGCGGGTGG